>NW_017893429.1:62934-79248 GCF_001540865.1 Ananas comosus
TACTTACCCTTTTCTTTTGGGGCCTAGTGGTGCATTGAGCTGAGGTCAGTAATTGCCCACTGGGAACTATAAATTATAGTTCTCACGCCCTCTTTTCTCGATGTTTTTCAGAGCCTTCCACTCAGGGTGAGGCCAGGGATCGCGGGAAGGGAGTTGCTTCGAGCTAGCTTCCTTCGAGGACGAGTTGCTAGGTGGTCTACCTCTCGATTTTTATTTCCTTTTGCGAGAGGTTGAGATTTCTACCAGTGTATTAGAGACCACCGTTTTTGCACTTTTGAGACAGATATTGTACTACTTATGATTTCTTTTATTGTCTAGCCTTACTTCTTTACCTTGGTGTAGATGATAGAACTTTACTCGCTCTGATATCATTAGATGCTAGTTATTTCGTTTCTCCTATTTGTTCTACCGCTTGCTTTTACTTCCGCTTTTATTGCAGACGCCTTATATGTGTAGACATATGGCGGGTCTGGGCACGCTACCGGGAGGGCCTCCGCCGGTCCCGGGGCGTGACAGTAACATCGGGAGTTAGTAGTGAAGGACACTTCCCTACTTTCGCAAGATTTTGGGTTTGGTTATTTTGAGCGGGGATCCGATAGCGCGGGTTACTAACTTACGCTTTTATGTTTTGTAGTGACGATGCCGGTTACACGCTCCCAATCTACCGGAGCGGACGATGTGGCACACCTCAAGGAGGTCGAAACCTCCGCGACTTCCGGATCTGGCGAGGTTCGCGACTTGAGGTCCCAGCTTGCGGTCCTCACTGACCTTGTAGCACAGCAGGCGGCGGCCGCTCAACGACAGGCCGAGGTGGCACAACGGCAGGAGGTGCGGATGAAGCACCTGGAGGATCTCTTGCTACAGCAGACAGCAGCTTCTAAGGAGACTCAAGTTCCCACACCGCCAGCACCCGTAGTGGACGTCGCGCTGAGGGCGCAATCCCCTGCGCCTAGTTCTTCGCATGCGGCACCGGCGACCGCATCACGGGAGGAGGTGGTTGCAGTACCACCGGTTCAGATACCTGCGGCGAGGGCAGCTTTCCCTGTGATGGCCGAGGGAGCCGAACGGGATCGGCTCATGGATCGCCTCAACAAGTTCAGGAGGTGCAGTCCGAGGATTTTTGACGGCGAGAAGGTCGACCACTGGATTATTGAGAAGTGGTTGATGCACATGGAGAAGCTTTTTCGAAATACCTTTGTTGAGGAAAGGGATAGAGTTTGGCTCACCACACATCACTTTGATGGCGAGGCCTATCGTTGGTAGTTGGATATCCACGACAACCCCAACACTGATTTAGCAGCGATTTCTTGGGCGAGGTTCAAGGAGCTTCTTCTGGCGCACTACTTTCCTACCAGCTTCAAGAGGAAGATAGAGTAGGACCTGCGCAGCTTGCGCCAGGAGGAGCGGACCGTGGCCGAGTACGAAAGAGAGTTTTCTCGGCTACTTCACTGTGTACCTTTCGTAGTGCGGGATAACGAGGACAAGGCCAGCATTTTTGAGCGTGGATTGCGGCCTTCGATCTTTCGGTTGGTGCAGTC
This sequence comes from Ananas comosus, assembly GCF_001540865.1. Lineage (NCBI taxonomy): Eukaryota > Viridiplantae > Streptophyta > Magnoliopsida > Poales > Bromeliaceae > Ananas > Ananas comosus. The sequence goes on from NW_017893429.1 coordinate 64,473, forward strand.
CTCCAATCTCCAAACCTACTGGGAGGTTGTGAACCGTGCACTCATCATGGAGGCTGAAGCGGCAGACCTTCAGGAGCGTCACGAGGGCTTGGAGAAAGGGAAAGGCAAGAGGCCTGCGGTTGAGGGTGCGAGCTAGACGCACTCACGGAGGCCGCCGAGACATCCCAGGAGCCGGAGCCAGTCGCGAGAACGTAGCTCGTCTACTCAGCGATGAGGACCCAATCATCGCCAAGCACCATGCTGCGTGATCTGTGGTGGTCCCCACTACCCACGGCAGTGTTCACGCAGTCGGAGTAGGTGCTACCTGTCCGGCCAGGAGGGTCACTTCCAGTCAGACTGTCCGAGGGGTCCAGCACCAACGCCATCTTCGGCATCTGCACCAGCTTCACCGGGTCCCAGCCAGGGGACACCTTCTGTACACCAGCAGGCCGGGCGGCCAGCCGTGCAGCGGCAGTTGGAGGGGTCACGACAGCCCCCGAGCGGGCGCATGTACGCGGCCCAGACTGAGGAGGCGGCAGCAGCCGAGAATGTAGTCGCAGGTATCATTTTACTTTATGGTATTCGAGTGCGAGCATTATTTGATACCGGTACATCGCATTCATTCATAGACCGGCTGTTTGCCGAGTTGCATGGCATCCCACTGATATCTTTGTTGCATCCGGGACGAGTTGTAGTACCCGATCACTCTTTGGATATTCGAGAGTTTTGCCCCAGTTGCCCTGTTCGGGTTGGAGATTGGGTCCTACCCGTGAACTTGCTAGCTTTGCATAAACTCGGAGAGTTTGATGTTATTTTGGGCATGAACTGGTTGACCAAGTACTACGCCACTATCGATTGCAAGAATCGAACTGTGACGTTTAGAGAGCCGAGCATGTGGAGGTTGTGTACCGAGGATGCCAGAGTTCGCTGTTTGCGATGACGATTAGCTCCTCTCGAGCTAGACAGTTGATCAGCAGAGGCTGCGTAGCCTATTTGGCTACTGTTGTATTGCGAGACGATGCAGACGCCCCTAGGATTGAGGTATCCCCGTAGTACGGGAGTTTGGAGATGTTTTTCCAGCAGGGCTTCCAGGCATGCCACCTGATAGGGAGATTGAGTTTGTGGTAGATCTCGCTCCCGGGACTACTCCAATCTCAAAGGCGCCCTATAGGATGGCACCAGGGGAGCTGAAGGAGCTGAAGGCACAGTTGCAAGATCTTCTAGACAAGGATTTTGTGTGACCGAGTGTGTCACCTTGGGGAGCACCGGTCCTATTTGTCAAGAAGAATGATGGATCGCTTCGCTTGTGCGTGGACTATCGTGAACTCAATAAGGTCACGATCAAGAATAAGTATCCATTACCGAGGATTGATGATTTGTTTTATCAGCTCCAGGGATCTAGTGTGTATTCCAAGATCGACTTGCAGTCAGGATACCACCAGTTGAAGATCAAGCCTGAGGATGTGTCGAAGACGGCTTTTAGAACACGGTATGGATATTATGAGTTTACTATTATGCCGTTTGGGCTTACTAATGCTCCGGCAGCTTTTATGAATCTAATGAACCGTGTTTTCAAGCCTTATCTAGATAGATTCGTCGTAGTATTCATCGACGACATTTTGGTCTATTTCCGAAGTGATGCGGATCACGAGGAACACTTGAGACTTTTACTGTAAGGTACCGAACTTCTAAAATCATGAGGTTACGGTATCCATTTGGTTGGAGAGCCATTTGATGGTTCCGGTAAGGTTGCGGTGTAATGTAACATACCGGATTTTAAATATAAAGGTGTAAATAAATAAAAATAGTATGAGATACTATTTTATTGGATTTAGAGAAGCAAAATATAGATTGGAAATGACCTGTGCTGAAATCGGAGCGAAAACAGAAGATTTAGAATTTTCTGTGAGAAGCGGAGCAGATAAATTAGCAGAAAATGCACAGTGTCCGAAAATTATGAAAATTGGCAGAGATGTCAGAAATATTTTTATGAGGCTAGATTTAAGGTTTCATATTTTTCTGACACCCGTAGAGTGAGAAATAAAATCCGAAAGCTATCTGATAAAGATTGCAGTTCGACATAGTTTTCGCTGACCAAACGAAGTCGAAACTGAAAACTTAAGATATATTCTTACTCAGTACGTTAAACCGAGACTGCCTGTCAAATTTGAGCGCAAACGGACATTCAGAAGGGTTCCGACGGAACTTATCAGATTTGAGGGACTAAACTGAAAAGTAGAATTGTTGAGGGGCAGCTTTGTGGAAAGAGCATTGCTCTCTTTCTCCTCCCTCAACCTGCGTACACAACCAGCACACACACACACACACGGCATACACAAACACACGCATGGAAGGGAAAAGAGAAATCCTCTTTCTCTCTAAATCTCTCTCAAAATAGATGGATTTGGTGGAGAATCGAAGCTCTAAGGTGGATTTCCATCTTCTCCATCTTCTTCCTCTCCATTGGAGCAAGGTTTGAAGTAAGCTTCAAAATCCTTTAATGGTATCTCTTGTATTTGGGTTTTAAGCTTCAAGAATGGATTTAGAGTTATTCTAGCATGCTAAAATAGATGATTATTGCTAGAATCTAGGATCAATTTAGTGATTTATTGCCTAGTTGTAAACATAGAGCTCAAAATGCTATTTTTGCAAATAGATGGTTTGATCTAAATTGGTTGTATATAAACCTAATTGATAGGTCACTGAACGCGTTGGAGCGACGGTTCGGCGATTCGTTGAGCCAGTGAGAAGTTATTAAAGAAACGGACGTTTTAGGTTTCGTTTCCGCCTGGAGGGCCGAGCGACGTCGAATAAATCCTGGAAACGGATTTGAAGCATCGTAGCAAGAAACCGAAGACCTATAATTACCGGATCGTGGATCGGAGATCGTTCGGTGGTCGCGCGCAGATTGGGTCAAGCCGAGCGGCGTGCGCCCGCGGGAGGCCGATTGCAAGTGACGACAAGCAATCGGAAAGCGGTAAAAGGTGGGGGGTGTCATCCGAAGCAATCGGCTTCTCCTATGTCTAAGTATCTCTATATGATCAATTTGTGCATATCGAGCTTTGCATTATAGGTGCTAGATGATAAATGTATTTACATATATATATATATATTCTTGCATGCTAGTAGAGTAGTGTAAAGTTGAATTGCTTAAATACTTGTACCTAGTATGCATGTGATTGGGACATAGTGTTGTGAAACCTATAATGACAAGATTAATGTGGATAGATCTAGTTGAATGAACACCTAGTCATTGTGTACAATTAGAGTATTGAGAACGAGTGGCATCTAGATAAGTAAATAATATGACGATGGCATCGAATTTAGTGTAGTTGACACTTATAGCATTGAACATAGGGAATAGGTGCATTTCCCTAGTTTGTGGCATATTGCATGAAATGGCATATTGCATGTGAATCTGGTGTAGTTGACACATGAATTGAGTATAGGGATTAGTTGAGTTTCCCTAGTCATGGTATATTGCATGGGTGAATTCCCTAGTTGTGATCAATAGAGAACCTAAAGGTCATGTTGTTAACCCTAGATGATAGGGGTGTTCCCAGTTGATGACATTATCCTTAGTTGATAGGATGTTCCCAGTTCATGAGATTGGATCGAGCTCACTTAGCCTGTCTGCACCTGTGGAGGAGATCCTCACAGGTAGTGCACTCCGGAGTTTGGCACGCGAGGGGCCAGTGTAGTTGCCTCTTTGGACCAGTGTAGTGTCCGCAGGCGGTCTCGGGGTAGGTGAATAGCTAGCCACCTCCCTACGAGACTTACAGACGTGAGACTGTGAGCGAGCCTCGCGAGTTCGCCGAGAGATTGGGTAACCTGATAGAGTTACATTGTGTATAATAGCCTGGCACTTAGCCTTCACTTTATGATGAACCTAGTAGTATAATAATTAGCCTCCACTATGAGTTGCATCGACTATGAGTATAGTCGCTTCGTAGTCAGAGTATGGATTTGCCTACATACAGTGAGTGACATTCATTCCTTCATTCACTATGAGATTTGAGCGAGGTAGCCTGTACCTAGTCGAGATTGAGTCGGACCATCGAGAGTGTGAGTCGGGTGACGAGCGTGGTAGCTCTTACTAGGACTTTCGAGATTGGGTCGGACCTATGAGAATATGATCGGCGAAGGAGCGGGGTAGCTCTTTGTCTAGGACCTTTGAGTTATGAGTTAGCGGGAAAGAGCGGGGGTAGCTCTTCACCTCCTGGATTTGAGATCTTAGGCGAGTTAACCTAGCGGATTGGGTAATAACATGAATAGCATAAGAGGATTGCATTCATACTATGAATAGACATAGTGCATTGCTATAATACTATGTTTATAGTTGTATTCATTTACTGTTGAGGCTATATTAGCATGATACTGATTGTTGCCCAGATGATGTTCCATGCATCTTTTACATTGATGGCATAATAGATATAGGTAGCATTTTATTTCCATATATCTTTCTATCTATCTATCTGTGCCAGCTTAGACTAGTGGGAAGATCGGCGGAGTCGCGGGCCGAACCCACTGGGAACTATATTTATATAGTTCTCACCCGTGTGGTTTGGGGTACAGGTACACACGAGACGGATCGGCAGAGGATCGCCGTATGGGCTTAGCGCCCTATGCTAGTGGTAGTTTACTTTCCTATTTGCATAAAGTTACCCTATACATGTATTGAGAGTAGATATGTATAGGATGTGAGGTATTTTGAGATAAATGTAAACTAATGTTTATACTTTGGATGAATGTAAAGCTAAGTTGAATTAAATGTATCAAGTTGAATGGTTGTAATAGAATAGTAGTATCTTCTCTTTTGTTTCACTTGTATGTTTACTATCGTGACGCTTGCTCTTGTAATGTTCGCACTGTTTGTGCTCTCGCTGTTGTTGCAGTATCATTATGTATTCAAGTTAATTTCCTGGGGACTTGTTGTACAATGATCTCGTTGTTGAGCCTTGGCGGACAGGGGAGGTGCTGTCCGTTCGGCGGTCCCGCCGCCGCGCCCGAACCGTACCAAATCGGTAGCGGCCTCGAGGCGTTGGTGCGTGACATGTACTTCAAGTGCTTCGGAAAAGGAGCTATATGCCAAATTGAAAAAGTGTGAGTTTTGGCTTAGAGAGGTGGCGTTTTGGGCCATTTATTTCAAGATCGGTAAGTTGTGGATCCTAGGAAAATCAAAGCTATCAAGACTGGCCGAAGGCTGACGAGTGTCACCGAGATTCGGAGTTTTTCTGGCTTGGCTGGCTACTACGACGGTTTATTGAGGGATTTGCAAAGTTATCACTCCTCCACGAGGCTCACGCATAAAGGCACCAAGTTTGTTTCGAATGATGCGTGCGAAAGGAGCTTCCAAGAGTTGAAGCAGAGATATGACGACCGCCCCGATCAAACCTTTGCCAACTGCTGGGCAGGGTATGTGATTTATAGTGATGCTTCCTTTAATGGATTGGGCTGTGTCTTGATGCAGGACTGGGAAAGTGATCGCGTATGCATCTCGCCAGGTGTGAAGGCATTGAGACTGAAAGAAACTACCCTACCCATGATTTGGAGTTGGCGGCCATGGTCTTTGCATTGAAGCTATGGCGCCATTACTTGTACGGCGAGCAATGTGAAGTATATACGGATCACAAGAGCTTAAAGTATCTATTCACTCAGAAGGAGTTGAACTTGAGGCAGCGCAGATAGTTTGAGCTACTCAAGGATTATGACTTGACTATACTTTACCACCCGGGCAAGGCTAACGTGGTGGCGGATGCGCTAAGTAGGAAATCGACGAAAAACTTAGCGATGCTTGTGGTTACTCAACCACCGTTGATCGAGCAGATGAAGCGGTTGGAGTTGGAGGTGGTGGCTCCTGATACACCTTTGAGACTGATGACTTTGGTGGTGCAACCTATACTAGTGGAAAGGATTAAAGAAAAGCAAGTCTCCGATGTGGAGCTGCAAAGGATTCGAGCTAAGATGATTGATGGTTGCACCGGTGACTTTTCTGTGGACGGTGTTGGATTGATGCTTTTCCGTGGACGGATCTGTGTACCGGCGGAATCGGCACTTAGAGAAGAAATTCTTCAAGAAGCACACCGAGCACCGTATGCTATATATCCGGGAGGCACCAAGATGTACAAGGACTTAAAGTTGCTTTATTGGTAGCCCGGGATGAAAAAGGACGTTGGTGAGTTTGTTGCTAGATGTTTAACTTGCCAACAGGTGAAAGCTGAGTACCGAGTTCCCGCGGCGAAGTTGCAGAACTTACCGATTCCGGTGTGGAAATGGGAGAAGATCACCATAGACTTTGTGATGGGATTGCCTCGCTCACAGGCCGGGCATGATGCTATTTGGGTGATCGTGCATAGGTTGACGAAATCGGCACATTTCGTACCTATCCACACTACTTGGACTGGTGAGAGACTCGCACAGGTTTACTTGGACGAGATTGTGCGACTACACGGGGTGCCTACTTCTATAGTATCAGATCGAGACCCCCGATTTGTATCTCACTTTTGGCGGAGCTTACAGAATGCATTGGGTATGCGCTTGGACTTTAGTACCGCTTTCCACCCCCAGAGTAACGGGCAGTCAGAGCGTACTATACAGACTCTTAAGGACATGCTTCGAGCCTGTGTGATTGACTTTCAGGGAGGATGGTCGCAGCATTTACCGATGGCAGAGTTTGCTTATAACAACAGTTATCAAGCAAGCATTAAGATGGCACCTTTCGAGGCACTCTATGGACAGAATGTAGATCGCCACTTCATTAGAGTGAAGTTGGCGAGAGATTGGCTTTAAGCCCAGATGTGCTCCAGGAAGCAAAGGACAAGGTCCGCATGGCTCAGGAGCGTTTGTTGACAGCCCAGAGTAGGCAAAAGAGTTATGCTGACAGGCGTCGACGAGACTTGGAGTTTCAGATTGGTGATCATGTCTTCTTGAAAGTCTCGCCGACGAGAAGAATTAGAAGATTTGGAATCCGGAGTAAGCTGAGCCCCCGATACATTGGACCGTATGAGATTTTGGAGCGTGTAGGCCCGGTAGCGTATCGACTTGCTCTACCTCCGAACCTATCGGGTGTACACAATGTATTTCATGTATCGGTCCTTCGGAAGTACATCCATGATCGAGCTCACGTGTTGGACGCTACACCATTGGATCTGAGAGAGGATTTGAGCTTCGAGGAGAAACCCATGAAGATCTTGGCTCGCGCGATGAAGAAACTACGGAATCGGGACATTCCGTATGTGAAGGTGCTTTGGAGCAACCATGATGAGCGCGAGGCCACTTGGGAGTTGGAGAGCGCGCTGCAGGAGCGCTATCCCATCTTTTTCAGATGGAGTCTTGAGGTATATAGTTGCTTTGAGTTTCGCGGACGAAACTCTTTGTTAGGAGGGGTGAATGTAGCACACTGGACCTGTGCAAATTGCGAGGTTTGAGTGATTGAATGTATTCCGAGCTTTTCCACACTTGGTAGAGGGTCGTAGGATGTTTTTCCGACCTAAAAAGTTCGAAAATCTGAGTTCTGGATGAGTCCTGAGAGTTTTCACTCTCGGGGACCGGTCCCTGGCTATGAGAGACCGGTCCCCCCCCCGGAACAGTATTGCGGCAGCCTTGAGGCAACCGGTCCCTGACAGATGAGACCGGTCCCCGAGCGCGTCCACGCGGGGAGAGACCGGTCCCATGCGGAGAGAGACCGATTCCCGAACGTTGGATTTTCGGGGCAGGCCGAGAGACCGGTCCCAGGTCGGGGAGACCGGTCCCTCAGTGCGAAAACTGCTCAGTCCGGGCTGCTGCAATATTGAGAAATTGAGGGGCCTCTTTGGATTTTGTTACTTTTGATGGCCTATATGGCCATTTCACCCTCTCCCTTTTCTCATTTCTCTTTATCTCATTCTCCCAACACCCTAGTTAGAGAAGGAGAAGAAGAAAGAGAAGAAGAAGAAGGAGAAGAAGAGGAGGAGGATCTAGCTTGAGGACTTGGAGCATTTTCCTCTCCTTCTCTTCCCACCTTGTTGGTGCTTGGAGGCTTGGACTTAGAGCTTGCAAGAGAGGAGATCTTCACCCTTGGAGCTTGGATTGGAGCTTCTACGGAGGTTAGTTGCTCATTTCTTCCCTCTAGACCATGTTTTGTTGGTTTTTAGGAGTTGAAACCCTAGAATGAGGTTTTAGGGTTGATTTTGGGCATTTTGATTTTAGGGCTTTTGGAGCTCAATTTCTTTGATTAGAACCTTCCTCTAGGTTCCATTGGAAGGGTCCTAACTTTCTTTTGAAGCTTGAAAAGAGGTTTTTTCTCTATAGGTGAGATTTTGGCCCTTTTGCTTGATAGGTTAATGTTTGAGCTAGTAGTTGTTCGTTTACTTCTTGTAGCTCACTTTTTGATGCTTCTAGGGTGCTAGGAGATTAGTGGACATCTTCGTTGGAGCAAACGAAGGATTGCGCAAAGTTCGGTGGGTTTGACCTAGCCTACAATATGAGAAATTCTCATATTTGGTGTTTTATATTTCGTAAAGTGGAAATACATGCATTTTCATGTTAAATATATTTATTGTGAATTTTAGAATGCTTAACATCCCTATGTCATGTATAATGAATTTTCGGACCTATATATAGTAGAGAGAGTTGCATGTGAAGCTTGCACTAGCATTGGGCATTCTTATGTTGGACTCGGGACCATGTTCTTACCATGAAAGTGAGCATTGCTTCATGCATTTTAACCTATACCTAATTGAGACATAAGGGACTTTAATAAGCCTTAAGGGGCTTGGGGACTTGTACCACTTGTGAATAATTGGGCTAATGTCATAAAGGGGCATTGAGCTCGGGTTATGAGAACCTAGTACTAATGTCATGATTGGAACATAGATTATGAAACGTGTTAACGTATAACAAGCTTAAGTGTCATAAAGAGGCACTAAGCATAGTGAGTGTTGGAACATCACTTTGAGACATAGAACTAGATCTTTGAGATGCTAGTGACTTTTACCATGTTAGAGACATGATGATTGGGTATTTGAGACGTTGACTACGCTTGCTTGCCAATTGTGCTCATTCGCACATGTTTGTGAAGGTCGCTCCCTACAAGCCGGCACTCCGGAGTTGGCCTACGCGACTTATACTCGCTCGTGCGGTATCGAGAAACCTACGGGGTCGGGAGACTCATTTCTAGAGTGGGAATGCTGGAGCTACCACCGACACTTAGGTGGCACAAGCTGAACTACATTTATGTAGGTCCTAGAACATGATTAAACAATGACATTTAATCGGGAGATAACAATCACTACTAGATAGGATTAGTAGTTGGATTACTTTGACATGCTTATAGCATAGTGTTGAGACATGTAGTATACTTAATAATTTGCCTGTTGTATCTTAGTATACTTGGTTGCCATGATAGAGCAAAATCATCATATATTGATAGAACGGATCATGTTATCTACTTGCTTGCCACGTTGAGACATAGTAGTCATGCATGGGGTATACCACATCTTGATAGAATATATGTTCAATACATTGACATCTTATAGTTTCCGGCATAGTAAATTTAGCAAACAATACTTGCTCTTACATTTACTGTTTATTATTATTGTTGTTGCTTATCGTACTTACCCTTTTCTTTTGGGGCCTAGTGGTGCAGTGAGCTGAGGTCAGTAATTGCCCACTGGAAACTATAAATTATAGTTCTCACGCCCTCTTTTTCTTGATGTTATTTCAGAGCCTTCCACGCCAGGAGAGGCTAGGGACCGCGGAAAGGGTATCGCCTCGAGTTAGCTTGCTATCGAGGGACGCGTTGATAGGTGGTCTACCTCTCGTTGTTTTCTTTTTGGGAAAGGTTGAGAGTTGTACCAGTGTATTAGAGACCACCCATTTTGTGTACTTTTTGAGATGGTTATTGTAAAACTTTATGTTTCCTCTTTATTACTTAGTTGTTCCAACTTCTCTTATCATAAATTATAGATGTGTACTTGCTCTGATATCTCTAGTTGTAGATGATCTCTTGCTTTATTTCCACTGTTATTGTAGATGCCTTATATGTGCAGACATATGGCGGGTCTGGGCGCGCTACCGGGAGGGCCTCTGCCGGTCCCGGGGCGTGACAGTGTGTGTAAATGTCTGAGGGAGAGGGAGGAAGAATATGGCCCCCCTTTTAAAGTCAAACTCCTACCACTTTATTACAAGAATGCAACTCTGCTTGGGCAATTTTCGGGCTGGGGGTCCGGACCTTGGCCCTAGGGTCCGGACCCCGTAGGTCCAGAAAACCTATAATTTCAGCACTCAGCCAAATTTTCAGCCTTTTTTCCAATTTTGGTCCGTTTTCGCTCGTTTTCGTTCCTCGGGTCTCCGATCCATCTCTAATCGTACCGAGACCCCCAAAACACCTTTTCGAGCGTGCTTAGATCATCTTTTCATCAACGCTTTGCCGGATTTCGGCCAAAGTCTAATATAGCTTTTCGAGTTTCGTTTCCGCCTCCAACGCGCACCGAAAACACTCGGATGTTCCCGAATGTCACCGGAACTACTCCAATAGCTTCTAACATCCACCGAAACTTCATAACTATAGAAGTTCGGTAAATTACAAAATCCCCAAGATCTTGAACTTTAAATAGGCTGATAAGATCGAGAGGAATTACCGAAGGCTTTTGAAGCCGTTGAGTAAGATCAAGATGCGTGGGCTCGATTTGCTCCAAAAATTGCGAGGGCGTGGACGCTTGATGAGATCGACTGCGCGGGTGGCTTCCTCCAAAAGCTCGGCTGCTGGGTGCTACGATGCAGCCGCTCCCCGAATGAGATCGAAGTGAGATCGAGAGGAGGGTTTGATAGAGACGAAAAGAGTGGGGAGGAGAAAATAACAAAGAAAAGGGGAGGGAGAGAGAGAGCGAAGAGGAGAGAGAGAGTGAAAAAGGGAAAGTAACATTTCCTTTTTCACTTCACAATAACGACAGGATGCATCTCCGTTTTCTGTCCATTTCGTTGTTTTCACTGCACAAATCTTGATGGATCCAATGGACAGAAACGCAAAAAAGGCGGGATACTTTTAAGAGTATTCCAGCCTAACTCTCTCTCTCTCTCTCTCTTTCTCTCTCTCTCTCTCTCTCTATATATATATATATATATATATATATATATATATATATAATTGAGCTCCTATGCTTTTAAAAGTACCAAGTTATTGGTGGGGTTGAGTGGGTAGTTGGTTGAATAGTATAATCTAACGGTTAACTCGGTTCATAATTTCACATAGATAACACCCTTCTACCAGGAGAGATAATCCTTCTGGAGTGCGCACCTATTCCTACAATGACTTACTGCCAGCCGAACATGCCCGCAAGGACCGAGATGGCCTTAGGGACCAAGTGTAATGTAACAGTCAACATACAGTAACCTCATTGTGATAGCGCGAGGCACCGCATGTAAGGCGTCACACTACTGCAACAATTGATGTAAGTCACTGACGAGTGAGTAGACATCCAAAGTGACTTCTCTCCTGTTTGGTCACGCTCGGTAACCTTTTCTTAACAACCCTGCATAATTCGCTTCAGCTGTCCCCACACTGTCGATCTCCGAAACTCGATTCTACCCTGAAAGGGAAGCGACTGATGCCCAATTCATCGGATCAATCCCGTCCCCGGTTGATTTGATCCTTGATCCGGGAGCATTTAGGAATTAATTCACCAAATTGGACACATGTCTCAAATTCTCAACACTTGAGAATATATGTCATCATCTTATTTTAATTTCCTTTGGAGATTCATGAACCATTAACATGAATGGAAATAAAACCAAAGTTATTTCATAATATTTTAACCCAAATACATAAATTATTTCTTAGGAAAGTAATACATGTGTCGGCCTGGTTGGCTTTAGTGGATACATTCTAAACAATCCAAACCCGACCCTTGAAGTCCCTAAAAGGAGAAGAAAAGAATTATTGAAACACATGAATGGTCCGTGTTAACTATAACACACTGGCCCCAGCCTGCCGGCGGTGGGCGCACATGAGCTGGTGGAGAGCCAGGGACCATTTTTGCAAATTAAACTTTTGACAAGGCAATTTTAAAATAAAATTTTTTCAGTGGGTATTTGCCAAAAAAAGCTCCGGAAACTATGCTGGTTGATAGGTCCATGGGGATTTTTTTGTTTATAAATAATTCTATCAATTTCTTATAATTGTAAAATAATTTTTTTTTAAAAAAATAATTATAAAAATTAGACTCTAATGCGGTGAATGGTATCACCGCATTCATAACTCCTCATTAAGAGCTAAAAAAAATAAAAGCGTGTGAACCAATTCACTGCTTTTACCACCGTAGAATATAGAAGAATGCGAAAAGAAAAAAGCAGGTGAACTTACACGGCTTTTATAGGACCATATTTATAAATAAAAGTTTAATTTTTTAGAATAAAATTTTAGAAGAAGACTACTGCACTAAAAAATCTGTCCCGTGGGTGTTAGAGGATAAAATTATCATTTTATAATATATAAATATATATAAATATATTATATATATATATATATTATATATAACTTATATATATATATATATACTATAATATATATATATATATATATATATATAATATATATATAGAGTGAGGCTACTATGCGTATTCGGAAGCACGGGCTTCTGTGCTTCCAGCTCGTTTTCGATGTTGCGACTTTCGAATCGTCGATGGCGCTCGCGTAACTTGATCTAGAAGTATTTGAAGTACTAGAAATGAAATTTATGATTTTTACGATATCATTCTATCTATGTGACAAAGGGGCTCAAAATCAACGTGCTGAAAATAAAAATCTTAAAAAAATATATAATATGATATTAATTTCAAAATCAAAGATATTGATCTTGTTTTATATGTTAAAGAATTTTCTATAATTTCACCGTGATTTGGATAGTTTCCATACCTCGTAAAACTTGCAAACGGCCTCACTACTCGGCCATTGAAATTTATTGATTTTGAAGTCCATTTTCGATACTAGGCAAATTGATATCAAAAAATAATAAAATTTATTTCTAGGTTTTACTCCAAGAATACTCTAGATCAAGTTTATAACGAAGTCTTGATTTTCGCGATGTTTCGAAGTCGCAACATCGAAACGAGCTGAAGCCACAGAGGCTCGCGTGCCTCGATAGCATAAGTGCCTAGTCTCTCTCTTCTTCTCTCTCTCTCCTCTATTACTATAGTATATATATATATATATAGTATATATATATAATATATATAATTTGAGCTCTATACTTTTAAAAACTACTTAAAGTATTGTTGCTTTGTAGATTTTTAGCCATTGAAGAATTAGAGGATATGCGGTTGTTTAGGATCGATGTGGCGCCCCTAAGGGTTGACGTGGCGTGGTTGGTTTGAATAGTATAATTTAATGGTTGAAATGATCCGAGAAGTAGTCTAACTTGTAAAAATTACAGCACAAGTGTTTGGTCTTTACAGCACATAGGCTGGCTATATATATTACTATATTAATATATATATATATATATACTATATATATATATATATAATTATATTAATATATATATATAGCAGTGAGGTATTATGATTCTGAAGCACGGAGCCTTCCGTGCTTCCAAGATCTGTTTTTCATGTTGCGATTTTGAAATCGTCGGACGGCTCCGTTTAAACTTTGATCTAGAATATTTGATTACTTAGTAAAATAATTATGGCAATTTGTCGATATTATTTGCTATGTGAACGAGAAGGGGCTCAAATCAACAGCCTGAAAATAAAATTTACAAAACGATGATAATATGACATTAAAAATTTTTAAATCAAAGATATTGAATCTTATTTTAATATGTATAAAAAGAATTTTTTATCAAAATTTCACGTTGATTTTGAATATTTCTACACGTTAACTGCAAACGGCTCACTACTACGGGACGTTAAAATTATTTGATTTTGAGCCTTTTCGTAATCACTAGGCAAATGATATCGAAAATCTAAAATTTATTTTTCTAAGTATTTTAAGATACTCTAATCAAGTTTAATGGAGCCGATTAACGATTCGAAAAGTCACAATATCGAAAAAATTGAAGCACGGAAGGCTCCTGTAGCTTCCAAAGCATTAGTAGCCTCATTCTATATATATATATATATATTATATATACTATATATATAATATATATATATATATCAGAGTGAGCTAGGATACTGGTCGATAGCAAACGGACTCGTTGCCACCCCTTTGTTTTCTGATGATTTAGAGTCTCCAAATTGACGATCGGGCACCGTTGAACATGATCTATAGCACTTGAAGTGTTTAGAAATCAAATTCAAATCTTTCAATCATTTGCCTAATGCTTAAATAGGTTTTCAATATTTTGTAATTTTTATGCGTCGATATGAGGCGTTTTCTCATTTAATCGGGGCGTAAGATATCCAAATCAATTAAATTTTGTTAGAAGATTCTTTTTAAAAAAACTATTTAAAGCAAGATCTTTACTCTTTATCTTGACTACAAGTCCTATATCATTTTAAAGAATATTATTTTTCAGCCGTTCATTTTGTGATACACTTGATGGATAAGAAATATAAAAATCGAATGTATGAAATTGGATTTCAAACACTTCAAGTTGTATAGATATGTTTCAACGGCGGCTCATCGTCGATTTGGAGATCCATCATCGAAAAAAAATGGAGTGAGCAACGAACGGTGTACGACGGTATTCCAGCTCACCACTAAATATATATTTATGATATAGAGAGAGTGGCTGATTTGTGTTGTAAAGCCACCAAGTCACTTGGTACTTGTAAATTTTTTACCGTCTAGATCTACGCGCTTTGATTATTTCAACCG
>NW_017893430.1:0-79205 GCF_001540865.1 Ananas comosus
AAACTATATTTAATATAATAATAGTAGGTAGCCCTAAAAAGAAAAATCTCTCATTCCATCGTTTAGCCGTGAAGGAAAACTTAAAAGAGCCAAAGATGATTTCGACGTCCCCTGATCCAGTGATCACCCCCATCATAAAACAGAGGAGATTGAAGTGGAAAGGAGCCCGCTTACCCACTCTCCTTTCCTCCCATTTCTGTGAGCCCCATCTCTTTAAGGCGGGCCCCCCTTAGATGGAGAAATCATAGTTCTCTATCGCTTGTATGGAACAGAGGCGCGAGTACCAAAGTTGTCGATACTTGTGACATAGCGTGCATAAGTTTTCTCGGTCAAACTAGTCCCCTGAGGATAGAACATAAAGCCCCGTATCTGGTGGCGTTTGGCCAAAATAGCATCGGGAGGAAAGCCATCGTCAACTAAAGCGGCTTCGACGCTTTCCTCTACCACAATCTGCGCTGCTATGATGCCTGCCCACTCGTTGCGGCTCAAGTTTTTTGTAATGGAATTGATTGAGAGGCCATGGGCCAACTCTTCCATACGCTCTTGAGCAGGCATCAAGTGATTGTGATTGGCATCTTCAGGAATTAGGGGCCCACCTCCATCTGGCTGATCAACCTCAGGAGCAACAGGCTCCGGGGAGTGGGGCGCTGGTTGATTTATGCTCGCTTCGGAAGAGCCAACCGAGTTTTCGCCAGAGCTGGTTCCGAAGATAGATGTCCACCCCCGGTGATCATCCATCATCAAAAGCAAATAAAAAAGTGAAAAAAAGTACACTAGGTAAGTTCTCCCTCTTTAGGGAAAATAAGGAAATAAGGGAATGTATCTTAAAAAAAGTACACTAGGTAAGTTCTCCCTCTTTAGGGAAAAGCACAACAATCCTAAACGGAATGCACTCCCCGGAAAATACCAATAGCCGGCCACTCAACGCGTCTGAGGTCCCCATAGGGCGGTTAGTCTAGTAAGGTCTAAGTAAGGTAGTGAAACCGAACTGAGACAACGATTAATGAAATGTTACCCTCGGGCAAACACTTGAAACACGTTTATCTTGTCACAACAGGATGTTGTTGGGTGTGGGACTAGAGAGTCCCAGGGTAAGGCAACGGGAGCTGCAGATACCGAAAAAGCCCCACCCTTTTGTCTCTACTGGTTAGGAAAGAACGGTGAGAAAGGACGTTTTGTTCTTTAGGGAATACAACCAATTGCTGGTCTTCTATACAGGAGTGTCATCCCACACTTTTAGGAGGGGGAACTCTAGCGAGTTCCGGATTCACAAACCGGGTACGGACGAACCAACAGTATGGCACTGGGGCGCCCAACGAGCGGGCAGACTTCAGAGGAAATGAATTTATAGTACTTTTATGCTCTGCAAAAGTACTGGACAAGCTAACGGGGAATAATCTATTTCTTATTAGTTTAAAACAAAAAACATGACTACTTTAAGTAGTAAAAACTTTGTGGTAAACCGTTTGCAAATATCGATAGAACGAAAAATAAACAAAGAACCACATCCTGGTTTAATTATTGCTAAACTTGACTTCAAGAAACCGTACCCTTCGGTATCTGATATAGACTTTTTATCTATTGCTACCATGGGGCTATTGGAAGAGTTTGCTTACCCGGCTCTAGATGGTTACGGTAAGTTTACGGTATCCTATACCATAAGGATCTCTTATGGGGAGGTATCATTCACGATTGGGCCGGCTATACCCTTCTTAATAGACGCAGGCCCCGGCACCGGCTCGGGGTAAATCAAGGTAGAGTAGCAGCAATCAAGATACCGGGCTCAAGGCTAGATAGAAGATAGGCTCTTCCTCTTACCACCATACTTCCCGAGGGGAGGTTGAAAAAAGCTGTTAAAGAAGAAGCTGCAGTCCTTAGGCCTCCCAAAAAGATAGAAGTATCCGATAAACAGTCCTTACGCCGACATTAGCAGTAGCGCTAGTAAGGCCGACAAATACAAAGAGTGAAGGTGCGACAGCGCTTTTATAAGCCCAAAGGCTAGTTCAGTCACTTCCGGATGAATAAGAGTTATCTTTCTCTTTCTCGATCGAAAGAACCTTAATCGAATGGCCAAGCTAAGAAGAATCGAATCATCGCCCGAAAGAAAGGGCCTTAATTAAGGCTTTCTTTCCTATATAGAGAGAATCCGCAAATAGGAATAAGAGCATTGATTGGGGAGAGGCCTATCCGCAGTTGTCGACTCTGAACGAATGGTTTTATGTGAAGAAGAGGTGGTAACTATTATAAAGAATCTGATCCCCTTACAGTTAGGAAAGCAAGTGCCATCCGAGAGTCTTCTTCGTCTTCTGCTGGAACTGTTTTCTCTAAAGGTAGTGAAGTGAGCCGAGGAGAGGAAGCATCCTGTTCACCAATCCGATCTTGTTTCAGAAGCTGGTAGAGAGTAGAGAATAGAATAGGCTGTGATGCCAGAAGAAGGGGAGAGAGATTTTCACTCTTGAGAGATCCTCTGAATACGACCAGGGGGATAGAAGCCCACGGAGGGGTAGGCTAAGCCGGAAAGGGAGAGAGTTGAGTTAGATCCGATGCCATTGATTCTGTTGGAGGAAGATCCGCAGGAGAGAGAATTGCTTTTTTGAAGAATAGAAAATAACAAATAAGCTCTTGCTCACGAATCCCTTTCAGGTGCAGATGAATATGCTGTTTAGCTTGGGACTAAGGCTTGTGATCCTTCTCTTAACGGTAGAACAAAAATAACAAAGGAGCTCCCCTAAGCAAGCTGCGGAGTCGTAGACCATTGCTTTAAAGACGGGATGGGATCTTTCCTTCTGATCCTAAGCTGTGAACTCATGGTCAAATGGCTTCCGAGGTGGGCTTTCCCTTCTCTATGGTAGCATGGTCTTCTCCTAGGGTTTCTCTTGGTGGAGGAAGGGCTACTAGAAGCCTAGAAGGAAAAGAAGTCTGGGCTGGGGAAGGAAGAGAACAAACAAGGGATTATCGAACAAGAGGATGAGCAAGGCTTTATCGAGGAGCAGGCTGATGCACCTTGGACTGATTGGATAGCCGGGTGAACATCCACAGCGGTGGATAGGACGATGTTGGAGTATCGGGGAAGGGGCTGAACTTTGCATTATAGAGTAAGCGGCCGACCATTAGTTCTGAGATATTCCTTTCCTCCCATGCCGAGCTACCTGGGCTTCAGGGCCTATGCAATTATGTTGACTAACCATGGATAAGTCCGATTCCCCCACCGTAGCAGCTCTTCAGCCGTTTAACAAGCTAAATAGAGATTCCCCGATATTCTAAGTGAGCAGGCGATTAATCAAAAAAGTAGGGTCGCTTGGAATAGTGGGTTTATTGTAGTAAATGAAAAATTAACATATAGGTAGCAACTATCTCGAAATGGATAAGATTGCTCTCTCATTTTTCATTCGTATGGGTGTTTGGCCCGCTTTCGCCTACGACTTTCTCATCAGAGGTTTCAAAAGAGGTAGTGATTAACGGACTAGAGGGAACAAGGTGAAAGTCGACCAATGATAGGCGAACAACTAACTTCTCTGGTGTCCGTCAAAGGATTCGGAGGTAGGGGATGACCTGTAATTAATCTGGCTGTTCGGGTTAAAGGGAAGGGCCTCGTCGAAATCATCGGCTTTCTGCCCAACGCCACAGTTCCATTCAAGTAAGATTCCAAGACCCTCGATGTAGACTTCACTCGTCGGATTAAGCAATTCCGTAAGCAAACTTATATTAGGGTGAGCGCCTATACCCGTGGGAGTCGCTGTAAGCAAGCCTTTGCGCTAGCTCCGTCCAGGTGTGTGGTTCCTGAACATTCAAATTCACATAAGAATCACTTATTTTTGCTTTTTAACCCCACCATATTGTAGGGTGGATATCGAAAGATATGAAAGATCTCCCTCCAAGCCGTACATACGACTTTCATCGAATACGGCTTTCCACAGAATTCTATATGTATCTATGAGATCGAGTATGGAATTCTGTTTACTCACTTTAAATTGAGTATCCGTTTCCCTCCTTTTCCTGCTAGGATTGGAAATCCTGTATTTTACATATCCATACGATCGAGTCCTTAGGTTTCCGAAATAGTGTAATGTAAAAAGAAGTGCTTCGAATCATTGCTATTTGACTCGGACCTGTTCTGAAAAAGTCGAGGTATTTCGAATTGTTTGTTGACACGGACAAAGTAAGGGAAAACCTCAGAAATGATTTCAATATTGGACCTTGGACATAGTTTAGTTCCGAATCGAATCTCTTTAGAAAGAAGATCTTTTGTCTCTAGCTTCGCTTTTGAATGTGCTATGAGATTACGTTCCCTAGGCTGATCCGTATGAGAGAACTAATCCTGCAGCGATGAGTTTGAATGTGCCGTGATTTTTTCCTCAGACCCGCTCCCCTTTTTCAATTGGGCTTTGTGCCACGCCACTTCGGAAAGTGAAACGAAGGAAAAGCCTTATATTATAGGTCATCCTATTTTTGTGTATGGTCAGGATCCCATATGTAGGTCTGCCTTTTTCAGGAATTAGATGATCGTTGGTGAAATAGCATATAGGTCTGGGTGGGATGATACGAAATAGAGCAGTTGCCTATTGGCATGCGAAACCGAGAAGGAACTTCCTTATTTTGATTTAAGGTGAAAGGGCTTAGTCCTTCAAAGGATCAAGGGCTCCTTTTAGTCTCGTTTAATTACATCAAACCTTGTTTTTTGGCAATGTTCCAGTCTGGGGAGTGGTAGTGAGAGGGGCTATACTACTTGGCCATGGCAGCTTCGTCTTCTTTTTCATCTTCATCTTTCTCTGCTGCTTTTGAGTCCTCAAATAAAGAGGTGGACAAGATTTCATGGTAGGCATGGCATAGAAGATTGGGACATCCACATGATCAGAGACTAGAGCAGATGGCCCTTCTTAGATTGTCTCCTAATTGATTTCCTCAATAATGGTAAATATTTGGAATATGCATTACGTGTCAACTGTCAAAGCACTGCAATCTTCCCTTTTTCTAATAGTTATAGAAAGCCATGCTAAAAAAAAAAAAAGTAACTGACAGACCTGCTCCAAAGTCCAACCTCTACATCAGTCTCCATTCATGCTATAGTCCACAGGCCAGCCCTGCATGCCTCTATGCGTTGGCTGTAAAGAAGTAAGAAGACACTAAATCCCATAATCAAAAACCCTAGACATAAAATTAGCAGACCGAAAAAAAGGTATTCTTAGGCCGATTTTTCTCCTCCAAGAAATCCGACACTTCCAGCCCCGACGGATCCTCCAACAGCCCCCGATCCCTCGGTGAACATTCTCCGATCCGATAAGAAGAAGGCCAAGTCCACATCCACCTCCAAAGACAACTCCCCCATCACCCCCACTTCCACTTCCACTACTATGTACTGAAAGGATAAGAAAAAGGATGCCAAAGGCAAAGAGACTCAGAATTTAGGGAAACCCAGTGTAGGGGAAGTTTCGAGTTCTTCGAAGTTGAAGGGTGGCAGAGGCCAAGGAAGTGGGGCCCACGTCGGTGTCAGTGTCGCCGATAGTGGCGTCGTCGTTGGGGTTGAATAGGATAAAGACTCGATCGGGGCCCTTGCCCCAGGCTTCGACCAAGTTACTGGCACCCAAAGCACTCCCCTTATCTCTACTCCCAAACCCGAAAAAGCTCTCCCTGGGGTTTGATAAGGAGGTCCCCAGTTGCAGACCAATTTCGCATCCATAAGCAGTCCTATGATAGTTCCTTGAAACTAGTTCTTCTCTTGTTCTAGCAATCCCTTGATCTTCCTTTCCTGCTGCCTTTGAGCCAGTTGTTGTTGTTGGAGGGGTTCGAGTTCGGGGTCAGGGAAGAAGAGTGCGGGGAAGAAGGAAGAGAGTAAGACTTTTTTGGGGTCTATGGAAAATAAATGCTGGTTGGGCTGATAATGGGAGCAATTCAGATAGTATGTCGACAGAGAGCGCACCATCCAGGGATCAGAGCCCAGGCCCCGTCGAGGCGGAAGAATGGTGAATCCTCTTCTGAAGCCGGGCGATTCAATTCATCATGGGGCCATTTTGGAGGTCTAAGGAGCACGGATGTGTGTACCCAATAGAATCAGACATCTTATGAATGTGACACCCCAAAGGAGCTCTAATGCCACTCGCTTTCAAGCTATACTCTGCCTTACAAGTTCGTTATCCTAAAATTCTCTTCTTCCACCATCATGTTGTACTCGCTTTGAGATGAGAAATTACCAGTTGTGGACTCCTTCCAAATCAGAGTGTCAGGATTTTGAGCACGGTTTTGGGATGCCGAAGAGCATCTCTTCCGCTTTAGCTTGGATGAACTTTGCCCAACCTTTTAAGAATTTTGTGCTATCTTTGACCTAGCGGTGAAGACGGAAAAGTGCTAATTCCTTCCATCCCCAAGGCATATGTACCTACGGTACGCTCCGTTTTTGGACTCTCTATTGAGAAAGCCAAGTCAATCATTCAAGCTGATTCTATTCTCTTACTACTACTTCTTGATTTGTTCTATAAAGCACATCCTGAAGACAAAGATTACCAAAAACACCGCTTCCGAGCACTTTCTTTTTGCATGATAGGTTTGTACCTTGTCTTTACTGAACCATGCAAGGGAGACATAGGCTTAGTAGAATTGATACCCTGAATCAAGAAGAAACATCATAAGAGTAGCTTTAGCTGAAACCTAAAATAGTCTTGATTTTCTAAAGATGAAAACATTGCTTTCAAAGGTAGCCCTTTACTCTTGAGCATGTGGATGGCGGATAGACTCAAACTCTTGGAAGATCCCGAAACACCACCATATAAACCTCAAGACTACCGTAATTTCTTTCACTTTGATAGGAGTTTGCCTTTCTTCCTCACCTAGGGTTGAGGTTTCCTCCTCTGATCTTAGAAAGCATACTAAACTTCACTCCAATCTTTCCCCATTAGCAAGAAGAGCAGCTCTCTCGTTCGGCCCTTGATGAGTAAGCATTTTTAGCTATACCGCTTAGGTTGCAAAGCAGCAAGCTCCCTTCGTCTGCCTTATTAGGCTGCTTGGAGCCTTCTCGCTTAGTAAGCCGCCTTCGGCCCTTCCTCCTTCTTGCTCTGTTTGGTATTCGCTCGCGGGTTTGTTTCCAGGTTCTTTCGTTCTTGGTTGGCTCTCTCTATTGTTGTTTGTAGATCGTGCGTCCTGCGCATTGATCCGGCAGCCCTGGTTGTAAAGCGAGCCGTCCTTCCTTTCATTCGTTGGTTTGTCTTCGGTTTGCTTTTCAACTCGGCCTTCTCTCGGGACTGTGGTGACGAACCTCACTCTCCTCGGTCAAGTGGTTGACCCTTCTGTCCAATAAGTTGACTAAGTGAATGGGAATCCGATAGTTCTACCAGCCTGGTAAGAGTAGTCAGAGGCAATTCGCTAATATGGAGCTGTTCGGCTTTCTTTCCTCCAGCATGAAAGGGGGTTGAGCGGTGCGCATTCCTTTACGCATTCAGCTGACCTTTCCATTACCCTGGGAAAGCCTCACTCTCGGTGAAGCGGATGAAAAATATGGATAACAAACTGAATAAGCCGATGCGAGTCTAACAGTTCCACCAGTAAGGAAGGGAAAGAAGCAGGCAAAGCAGAGAAAGAGGAAGCGTAAGCTCACTCGACCATAGGAAGAGAAAGCGCGACACTGCTTAGGCGTACAATAATCTCCTAATTAGAGTATGCTCCTATATCCTACTGATCTTCTTTCGACAGCGCACTGACGGCACCTTGAACTTTTTTATTTATCGCCTAGTCAAGATTCTGGTATTCCTGCCACAGAATGTCCAAGGGAAGCCAGAAGGCTTTGCTTTCCTGTTAAGGGAAAAGGGAACCTGCCGAATCAAAGCAATCCTCTCTTGGCATAGCTGAAGCTCGTTTCCTGGACGACTGTTAGCGGTTCCAAATTAGGCTCAGTTCAAAGTCAGTCTAACCAAGGCCTATTTTAGAGTCAGATCAGCACTCTATCCCATTTAGCTCTTCTGGTTGGCTGCGTACCACATACCAATAGTCTTGCAAACTTAAACTGTATAGCCAGCCTGAGCACGAAGACAGAAGTCATGTTCCGCATGCAGACAGATAATGCCTTTCAATCCATTCCCGATGGATCTCTTCTTGACGATCGTGAGAGGTAATATGCGCACCTTGTTGTACATGACCTTTGACTAACCGAAAGATGAAGGTTGGTGTCATATGCTTGCCTCGTGCACACGGCTTTTTTTTTTTTCGTATGAAAAGACGTAGGCTAAACTAGTGCCACCTGAAAGGCCAACAAAGCGATCTCAAAGGCTTCGAAGGTTGAGTCAAGTTTCGCCCTGCCTCTCATGGGAACCCCGCGACCGCACGGCAAATCATTTTCAGTGGGGTGGGTCTTAAAGTATAGATCCTGGTTCGGGTTGATTCGTTGTACCACTTTATTCATATTCCGATGACAGGCGGTTAACCATAGTGAACCAGATCGATTAGGTACGGTCCGACGTAAGTAAGCGGGGACAGCCTTTCTCAGCAAAGTGGTCTCATAGCACTTCCCTCGGATTTCGCCAAGGAAGGCACAACGTTGACACACAGTTCATTGATAAATAAACCATTTCACGAGTTTGGCTAAGCAACTAGTTAGTTCAATCAGGACTGCCCTGCTGTAACCTAGGGATCACCTGGTGAATGGTTTCAGGCAAGCATTAAGAAGTGCTCGTGTATTCCACTCTACCTCGGGAAGATGAGCTTGCCGAGTTTCAACAACTGAACTTAGCCCGAGGGAATGTAAGCAAACAAGGGGGGCAGTTGGCTCGTAAGCTCCAATTCGCGATAAGGTGAAAAAAAAAAGAACGGCTTTTAAGGCGGGTTGAACACGCTCTTCGGGTCCCAGGTCATGATACCGAAAAAATGTTTGATTTGTTGCCTGATATTGACATATATCTATCATGTTCGGGATTCAGATCAGAAGGAATCTATTTCCTCTATCTAATAAGGGAGTACTAGGGTTGTCAACCCCTTGGTAATCCTTTTGGTCTTGTTTCCGCTCCTCTAGTAAGGTAATGGAATCGAATTAGGTTAGCTCTTGCTAGCCGGCCTCCTAAGCTAAATTCCTTAAAGAATGGAATGGTATTCGCTAGCCTTTCAACCATCGACATATCTGTTCCCCGATCCAAGAGCCCGATCCTTCCACACCCGAGCAAACCAAGTCACGTTGCAGGGCCTGCTCTCGCATTTCGTTCATTAGAAAACTCCAGTTCGTGATCCGTGGAAGGCTTTGATCTTCTCTTCCCGATTCCTATACCATACGCATCTATCCTCATCTAGAGCAATACTGTGTCCACCTTCTTGAACTAAAGGACATACGCCAGTTTCAAGTCTAATTCCATATCCACCCCACAGACAATTATGAACCCCAAAGAACAGGAGCAGGTTCGGGCCCATCTAGCTCAGCTTGTTATGGCGAGACAAGACAAGCAAAAGCCATCTTTAGGGCTGGCATTGAATGGTGCACCCCCTTAGCTCAACTCTAAAAAGCTCTAAACGTTCAATAGCGCGGTGTTTAAGGCAAATAAAATGAACAGGCACGCAAGCTCTTTCCTAACACAAAAGCTCCAAAACTCGCGATAATAAAAGCACGAAAAAGGCCGCTCAGCGCGCTTTTAGTGCTCGCCTACTGACTAGGGGCATTGAAGCTCACCAACTAAACGATAAAGATGAACAGAATGTCCGAGTAAGGAGAACTAGCCAAGCTTCTGAACAAGCGAAGAAAGGTAAACTAGACAGAAATAAATAAGGATCTTCTACTAGACGGATCTACTACAAGAGGTGAAAGCACTTCGTTGCTACTGCTTTCAATCTCGAGCTGCCAACAGTAAATCACAAAGAGGCCTTGCTTCTTTTCTTTTCTTCATCCGTATTCGGATTTGCCTTGCTTGGTCAGGACTAAGTCATAAGCGACTAAAGAATCTGCCTTTAGCTCCGTGGCTAACGCCGGCAAGGGACAAAGATAGAAAAGAGTTTCCAAATGGTTCAAAGAACTTTTTTCTTCCGCTACATTCCTATGATTCGTTCCTTCCTTCTTGCTGTAAGCTTTCATACC
Organism: Ananas comosus; assembly: GCF_001540865.1. Classification (NCBI taxonomy): domain Eukaryota; kingdom Viridiplantae; phylum Streptophyta; class Magnoliopsida; order Poales; family Bromeliaceae; genus Ananas; species Ananas comosus. The sequence continues at coordinate 10,040 of NW_017893430.1, forward strand.
AATTGATATGGATCGTTCCAAAATGCTACCTCTTGGGCCTCTTCCGATGCCTTTTTTTTTCTTAATAGTGATCTCCTCTACCCGCCGAACCACAGAACCGCTACCTCTCGTCCCTTATCTTCTTATCTGATTTACTGTCCGTCTCGTTACCTCTATTTTTAGGGATTATGGCCAGCAACTGGCACACCATAAAGAATAGGCTTTTGGCTGAAAAGAATAAGAGCATTGCCTCTGTCTTCATGCAAAACACGTCTACCACGCTGTGAGCAAGCCGCGGGTCTAAGCCACAGGAACAGGAAGGAGTCACTCTTGTTGTTATAGCTCTTGTTCGCTTGGCTTTAGCTCGTCTTTCTCTTTCTCACTCGAGCGAGTCACCTTCCCTTCCTCTAAAGAATCCAGATCCCAAACCAAGTGCCATCGATTTAGCTGTTGGAGGAAAGGTAGATGGGAGCGATCCCAGACCAGACCCGGGGCCGAAAGGGAAGCGAAAAATAGAGCAGGTCTTCCCCAAAGCTGGTTATCCATTGCTGGAAGAGTTTAGGAAACACCGGTCTTTTTGGCATAACTTACTTTTCTTTAATATAGTGCAACTTTTAGAAAAGCCCGTGTTTTTAGTCAAACAAAAACTTTTTTTTTTTTAATCCTATAACAATTTCAATAAATCTTTCGCAAAGTCAAAGTAAACTACGCTCTTACCTCTTAGTCGAGTATCTCCGAACCTGAAAGTTGCACGATTGAAATGGCCTTCTAGAAGGTACGAAGTGACTCGACTGGAAGAGTTGAGAAGCAACTGACATGGGGAAAGAGGAATAGAATGCAAAGTTAGCAAGAGATGGCATCGATTCAGCTTACCTTGCCTTAAAGGGGCTCTACTCTAGCAGGCCTTAGTGCCCTTGCAATGGTACTAGCTTAGTTAGTTCGCTCTTTCTTTAGTTGCCTATCCTGGTTTGCTAGTTCCTCTCTTTGATGCTCATTGTAGCAAAGTCCCTTTTCATCGACCTTGTCGACCAAGAAGACAGTCATATCTTCAAGACTTTTTTGTAGCACCGCCACGTGAAGCTCATCGGATGACGAATAAAGAACCTGGCCATCTTCGCATCGAACTTCCCGGCTTCAATGTTCTCAATTGCAAGCATCTCCGGGACATAATCTTTCAGCTTCCCCAGGTCCGGAAGCGGCAATTTCATATACAGCTTTGGAAAATACTGGTTGCGCCATGCATAGAAGTAGTGGACCGGGAATTCTGCATTGCACTGGCCTGGACCCACTTTCTCTTGGTCAACAGCGCCCAAACCCTAAAATAAAAAATGCTGGCAAGGACGGCCGGAGCTATGGCTACTCTCTCTCCCTGCACCAATAACCTGGCCATGATGAATGTTTCCGGGCGAATGACGTTGCTGCGGTTGTTCGATTCTCTCACAAAAACACACACACACACAATCCAGCCCGCCCCTATAAGTCTCAGATATAATAATATTGATATTTCAACGTTAAAAGTCTCACCTAAATTTAATTATAAGAATCTGAGTAACAAAATAGTTACATACTGTTAAGTTTGATAATTCAAAAGTGGCAGTATATCGGTGGCAAATTTGGAATTTTGTGGACAATTTATGACTCCATTTTGGTGTCTTATATCATTCTTGGCCGGTATATTGTATGATTACGTCAAAAGTCTCATCATTAATGGTAATCATATCATAATACTTGATTATGGACCAGATTTTGACATACGTCTTTGTATCTTTCAGCGAGACGTTTCATTTTTTTTTAACTCTATTTTTAAAAATATATATGTCAACTTAATTATGTTTTAGTTTTTTTAAGAAGTAAATTTAGCTACATAAAATAATTGTAAATTTAAAAATTTAAGACATTGTATCAAGGTTTTGTCTGAATGCCTGAAATAAATTAATCAATATAATAACTTTATTTCATATAAAAGAGTATTTAATACCAATTACTACGTAAATGGAGTTTGATTTTTTATTTCATTTAAACATTTTACTATACTATTTTGATAGATTGTTCATTCTTCGACCTTACCTACCAAAAAAATTAAGGGTGAATATAATATTTATTCTAAATATTTAATCACAGTTCTTATTAATTACATATATAATTTTTAAATAAATTAAGAGAATATATACCACATAAACTATCATGCATTCAGATATAGTCAAAATCCTCAGCCAACTACATTAGGCGCGATTAGTTTTTTCTTTTTTGCAAATTATTGATTAACTAGTTGTTTTTGTTTATTTTTCGGTAGGTAAATAGAAGATATGTACTAAACTACATGTAATGCCTTGGGAAATAAAAATTACAATATTTTAAATATATATAGGTGAATGAACATAAATCCATGAGCTTCTTTAATCATTGAGGACTGAATATTTTTCTTTTTTTTTTTTCACGTAGGAAGAAAAGGTTAAATAGTAGGAACTAGGAAGTGGAGATTAATTACAATGGAGCAGTGACTTGAATATGGAAAAACAAAAAGAAAAACTAAGTATACACTCTATTTTGGAGTTTATGATTTACATTCATTCATCTAATAAGTAAAATATTTTTATTTGTCATATTATAGGACAAGTAAAAGATATCTTACTTGTTATATAAGTAAGATATATAACATACACTTCCTTTCGGCTGTATGAATAGTATTGCTCATATGCAAATGGGTAGATAACAAAAGTTTATTTTTCTGCCAATTAATTGACAGGCATTCTAGATAGAAAAAATATATATATATTCTACTATATATATATAGCAGGGAGAGAGTTATTTCTATTATGCAGATTTTATGCTCCATTCGCACCAAGCTGATTTTTTTTTTTTTTGAGGGATAGATAGCACGCTACCCGCTTCGTTTTATTTCATTTAGAAATAAACTTAGCTGAAAATGTGAATCAACTAGGATTCGAACTTGGGTCTCGGATACCAATCATCAAACCTTTGTCACTTGCTTTAGAGACGGTCAATACCAAACTGATTTAATTATGTCGTGTAAGTGCTTGATAGTTTCAAATGTTTTAAAAAAATGAAAAAGAAAAGGGATATGTTTGTGTATAGTTCAAAAAAGAATATTTATAGTTACCGACCGTCCCTAGAGCAAGTGGCAAAGGATTTGATGGTTAGTACCCGATATTTAAAGTTCGAATTTTAGTTGATTTATATTTCTAACTAAATTTATTTCTAGATAAAATAAACGAAGCGGGTAACGTACAATCTACCTCTGTTGCAAGGAATATTGACAATATTTTCTTTGTAGATGATAATATTAGCAACTCTGATATTAGCAGTAACAGACACAAATGAATTTATTTGTGCACCGACTATAACCGGCCTAATTCATGCATTAACGCCCTATTTTTAATTCTCCAATTTACTTATTCGGAGGGAGTTATAAATCACAATTCCTTAATTCTTGTATTTGGTTGCATTTGGCATAGTTATTTGTTTTTTTTCCTTTCTTATTCCCACTGCCAGTTCACAGTAATAAAAAAAAAACGGCATTATGATTTATTTGATCTATGAATTATTTTGATTTACTATTAATTTTTCGCAAATTTAATTTTATAAATCAGTCTAATTAGTCACTTTGATTTGACGTCCAGTAAATGATGCTCTTGATTTTAAAATTAAGTTAATTAATTATATTAATAAAGTTCTATAGCTTGAGAATTGCGAAGCAGTATAATCCAGAATATAACTGAAGTTGCGCTAAAAAATAAACTAACAAAATTTAAAGTTGACTAATGAGAGAGAGTACTATGAACTGGAATCAAATAAATCTGGGAATATGCAATAAGGTAACTGTAAAAAGTTTAAAATAATAGATCACTAGTCTAAAAGTAAACTAAATAATATTATAATTTCTAGCCAAATAATACGTTAGTGTACTAAGTTTTTTCCCCAAGCCTTCGATAAGACTATCTTATATAATCATTGACCATCTGCTCTCTTCACTTAGAGATGAAAAACTTCAATAGTATACTTATCAGTGTACCAGAGACTCTTTCCCGAACCCCTGTCGTATGTACGGCCAGGCTTAGCGACTTTACACTTCAAAGATAAAATATTTAGTAGAAAAGTAAATATCAGCTTACGTTACTAATCTGACAAATTTATAATAAAGGTAGTAGTCTATATTTAAGACAAACACCTAATTTAACACAACAGCCTATAAGATGAGAAAACCAAGATAATCACAGATCGTTCGCAGGACTGTAGAAATTTATTAACGAATCTTATTCAAAAGAGGAAATCGTTCCAACAAAATTATCTCTAATTCTTACTGCTCTCAGGTCGCATATCATACAAATGGATGATTTAAAATTTTTTATAAACACATAATCAAAATATCATATTGGGCAGTTAATATGACTAAAGAAAGACTCATAATAATACGTAAGACTATATATATATATATATATATATATATCACTTTTAATCAATTAATTGACTCCAAATATGAAACACAACAAAGGTTCGAATTTGCGAATTTAAGAAAGAGGGTGGAAGACTAAAAGGTAAATAAAAGGGATAAAAAGAAAAATTTAGGCCTTAGTAAATCTAAAAAAAATAAGAAAAAGTAAAAAAAAAAAAAAATAGGCCCCACTTCTTTTCAAATTAAAAGGGTGTGTACATTCAAATTAAAAGGGTGTGTACATGTCGGATTTAATCATGAAGATTAATGTATGGAAGATATAGAGGTATAGATACATTGAAATGTGGACACGAGTCCCTAAACACTGGCGGGGGGGACAGGGCTCCTAAACAGTAAACACCTTATGGATTCTCTAATGATGCACTTTCCTTTCGTTTTCTAACTAATCGTGCAATTCGATTTTAATGCAAGCGTGATGTACGGTCCTCGAGTTCTCGGTGGGCCCCACTTTTCGGTGCTGCATGTGACTCGCACGTGCATACGAGCTAGGTGTGCCACGTGGCCCTCATCAAACCGTTTGTTGAAGCAAAATGGCCGAATCACGTATGGCGTAGTTCGGGATAATCCAAGATTATTCTTTTATAAATGACAAGTATATATTCTGTTAAATAATATAAAATATTAGTGTAGATAATAATATTTTTAATTTATACTTAATGCCTTTTCTCATGTCTAATTTGAGACATTATGGTACACTTAAGACTAAACGTCTCATGTAATTCAAATGTGAGATATTTTCCAGACGTATTCTAATATAACTGTTTATTTTCATAAATTTAAGGTATCAAAAGACGATATTTTTAATATAATCAATTTCAAGATAATTTTTTGTTACAGCTTGAAAAATTGCCGCAATTAAATTTTGAACTTAGAACTCAAGTATTAACTATCAAATCTTTAGCCAATTATACTAGATATAAATGGTTTGAAGCATGATTTGCTCTAATACCAATTATTAGAAGCGTGCATGATTTTCTCTGATACATTATCAAAAATCGATATTTGTACTGATACCAATTATATAACCCAAGATCTAAAATCGAACAAAATAATATGGAAAAGAGATATTGAAGGACGAAGAAGAAAACTAAATTAATATTTTAAAAGATAATTAATTACATCCTGGGCAATACCTATGCAGTCATGTCTATTGTGATTTTTTTTCTCTAATTAATCCATGTCTAACTATATATAGCTATCAAGTCATAACAGATGATAAATTCAACTTTTACTTTGAATAATTACAAATCCTAATCATAATCAAATAAAAGACTTAAACATATCTCTAACTATATTTTAATTAAGTTTGGATTATTTTTCCAACACAAATAATACTGCAAATGTCATTGCCAATACTTTGAACTTAGAATCTCAAGTATTAATTATCAAGCTCTTAAACCTATACTAGATACAGATAATACTGCAAACACCGTTGTCAATGCTAGGTCCCTGTTAGGTCATATATATGCCAAATAGACACTGACATGTTCCACCAAGAAGAGATGCTCTAATGTTGAATATATATGAACAAAGCAATTATTGATTTGGATGGAATTTTTGTTGGACCCACCCTATCATCATCATCATCCTATGTTTACTTGCTTATGCTTTAGCGATAGATACATGTGAGCTGATTACAAATGGTCCTTTTCATTGTCGTCTCAAAAATATCCTACTATATCTCTTCGAGCCTTATACATGAATGGTTTATATTCCTTGGAATGTTCATTGTATATCCCTTTTATGGCCACTAATTTTGTTTACAAAGAAAATTGATATGTTTATATATGTTCTAAGAAGAGGGCAGCATGCTGTTCGTTTCGTTTATTTTTTAAAAAATAAATTTAGCTGGAAGTATAAAGCAACTTAGACATCGAATTTGAGACCTCAGATGCTTACCACCAAGTTCTTTGCTACTTGCACTAAGGACAGTCGATGTATGTTTACACTTTAGGTTCAGTTTTCCACATGTTGTTTTATCTAAAATCTATACAATCTTACTATTTGGGACTTCTATTCTGCCACGTGGCGGATTATCATTGCCCCTCCAACCTTCCCATTCTTCAATAGGGGGTTAATCTGCGCCGTTCCTTCCCCTCCTCTCTTTTCATCCGATGGCTCCCTTCCCCTCCTCTCGGCGTGTCCCTTGGGGTCAATCTGCGCCGTCCGTTCTCCCCATCGGACGGCTCCCTTCCTCCTCCTCTCCACGCATATATAATATATATGTAACCAGCTTTCCAGGTTTTTGAAATGAGGCCTATGGACTAATTTAATAAAACAGTTTTTAAAAAATTAAATTAATACACACTATAACAGCCCAATTTAGTTTCAGAGACAAAAAAAAATTAACCATTGTTTGTTCACAATTTGGAGAGCCAACTAATGGGCATCTACTATTCAGTGAAGCGATTTACTCTAAACACTATATTTCTCAAAATAAGCTAACAGTTTTCCTTAATATAAAACATTTGAGTAGCCAAAAAGGTTAAATCTGAAAATGTAACAAAAATGAAGTTAAATGTAACAAAAATGAAGTTAACAGATACATGTAATGACACAAAAGATTTACGGATGATACAGAGGTTATTACTGCAATATTGCACAATGTTAGGTTGATCTTTTTTTTTGGTTTACATCAATTAGCCAGGTTAATTATTGCTAAAATGACCAGTTTATTTCATATAAAATGATCATTTTATCACTTTTCTTGCAAACATAAATTTATTTATTTTAGTTTACTTTAAACAACTTTAAAAGATATATATATACTTTTCAGAGAAAAAGAATAACAACCAATTAAATATTATACCACAATATTATAGGTAAAAGTTTACAAAACAAAATATATATTTCAATGAAAAGTAAGAACTTATTTATAATACAGTGAGGACTCATCTGCTTCACGATTTATAATATTCTAGCAATTTTTTATATTTTTAATTACAAATATTTAAATTATTATTATTCAGCTCTTGTTAAATAACTATGAAAGGTGTTAATAAAATAATAAGTTATTATAGATTTTTAGACGATGAAATACTAAATTATTATAAATTAGAAAGTTTTTTAATTTTCTTATTAGATAAGATAAAAATTATTACCAGTCTATTAATAAAAAATATGTTAGATCCTAATTAACAACCTTCCAATTCAAGTAACTTAAAAAGTCAGTTACAACTTTATCACTTTAAATATAAAGTATATGTATAAAACTTTTGAAATACTACAAATCATCAACCAAAGGGCCCTAAATAGTAATAAAAATTGTCCGTACATTTTACCTTTATGTTTGTGCTTTCCCACCAAGCGAGCTTTTTTAACAACTGTAGCAACAAGCCCTCCTCGCCAAAAAGCCAAAAACCTAAAAATAATTAATGTTTGATACCTTTTTAGCTAGCCAACATAGGAGAGTACATAAAATTCATCAAAGTCAATCTTTATCATAACACAGGTTTTCAACTTTGATGGGAAACTCAGGAAGTGGGGTTGTAGTAGTAAACTTATTCTCAGAGAAAGGTAGTATACTATTTATTTCGTTTATTTTTTTAAAAAATAAATTTAACTAGAAATATTAAAATAATTATATTTGAAATTTGAAACTTCCGACGGCTAAGCACTAGGGACGGGTCCATATGTGGTGTTTAATTATTAAAATAAAATTTATTTTATTCAAATATTAGTTGTTAAATATTTTTTTATATTAATTATATTAGTATAAAATAAAAATATATAAAATTTATGAGAATTATGAATCATTTTGAAATGACTATTCAATCTTTCGACAAAGTCACTTCCATTTTTAGGATAATTTAGTACATCTTTCAAAACTTCAAAAATATTTAATATATCTATAGTTGATCAAAACATCCTTCTTGATTTTCATACATTTGTTTAGATGTCCTCAACATTTTAGGATTTACTAATTAAATCTATAAAAATAAACGATGCAATTTGAAATTAATGTGTCGTTCACTAACTTAAATCAAACAAACTAAAAAGTTTGATAGTGAAATCAAAATTTTGGGAAATTGTATAGCCTTGTTGATAGCTGAATTTCCCGATGCCTTGACCCTCCTCGGGAAGTGTGTCGGGGTGGAAATCGGCTGCTGATAGTGACCCTCGAAGTTTGCGTCCACGACTGGTCAAGCGATTCGACCGATAAGGGATCAAATCGGTCGGGTCCGAAAACCTCTTTAGTAAATTCGCTTCGGCAAGGTGAGCCGAATGAACAGGTGGGGCCTATATTCCGGCTGAGAGATGAGCCGAATAGCTAGGACAAAAACGAGATCTGGTCGGCCTGAGGAGCCGAAAACGACTTTCTATTAATAAGAAGGGAGTGATGCTCGGAGGGCAGACAAACTCCGAGGTGTACAAGGGAGTGATGCCCCGAGGGCAGACAGACTCCAAGGTGTTTACAATGAAGTGATGCCCGGAGGGCAGACAGACTCCAAGAAGGCTAAGTTACAAGAACTACTCCTAGGCAAAAGCGAGAAAATGCAGGGAAAAATAAAGGTGGTCTTTTGTGCGCAGGAGCGAAGACCCGTTTTTAGGGTACTACAGGCCTATTTATATATTTTTCCCTTGTGTTTAGTTATTGCACGATCGGCCATCTTCTCCGGATTTGGAGGATCACGTTCGGCCGATTGGAACTGCCGTTGGGAACCGCCCATAACCGCTTGCGGTTGTCACGTTTTTCGAACAAACGCGGCTCATATCTCCTGGCGCATTTTTCCGTGCTCCTGATCCAGTACTTTGAATCCTGAATATGGATATGAACTCAGTGTGCCAACTGTCCGCGCCGGATTGGTTCAACAAGCCTTTTGAAAATTGTCCATAATTCAGATAAATTTTATATATTTTTATCTTGTTTTAATATTTATATTAAACATTTTCTTGATATTTGGACCGAAGGTTATTTTTATAGAATTCTGACTGAATTAAAACCTAATACCGTCCATTCTAATATAATGTGAAAAAAAATTAAGTAGAAAATTTTGATTATTCTTTAAAAACTTAAGCTGCTGAAAAAATAATATTGTAATATTTAAGTATTCCTTGCTTGGCCCCCTCTTCGATCCCTCCTGCGTGTTCGTCGGTCACTACTTTTTTCTCTTCCCCACTTGCACCCGAAAAGTTGAAACAGAAAGAAAATAAAAGGCATGGAAAGGGATACAATCTTGACCCGAACCTACTTAATAGGTTAATCGGACTCAATAGGTTAATTGGACTCGACTCGGATTCGAATTGCTTTGGATCTTATATTGCACATAAAAATATCATCAACTGGATAAATTTGTAGATATTTGGTTTGTGTTAGAAACTCTCGACCTATTTTTATACCATAAAGCTTAAATAAAATGTGTTGGATCGGATTGACAAGTTGAAAGATTTACGGATTGATGGGTTGGATTCAACAATTTATTTTGGACAACTAGTCAATCATTCGTTACAATCTCTAAATTTTATTTTCAAAATTGATGAGATTTCTCTCACTCTATTTGGACAGTAGTATAATGATGAGCAGGTTTTAACTTTCTAGGATTTTAAAAATTTATATATACATAAATTAAAATTTTAAAGTAATTTATTTTTTCCAAGATATATATATATATAGAGTCCGGCTACTATGCTATCGGTAGCACGGAGCGCTCTGTACTACCGAGTTGTTTTCGATAATGCGGCTTCCAAATCGACAATCGGCTCCGTTAGACTTGATCTACACTATTGAAAGTATTTGAAAACTAAATTTCAAATTTTTTCGACATTATTTGACTAGTGATCAAAAGATCTCAAAATTGATAATTTTAATGGCCGATGTGGTGTGTTTGTGAGTTTAACGGTGTAAAGCAATCCAAATGCGATGAAAATTTTATAGAAAATTTTTTTCGCTATTTAGAGTAAGATCAGTATATCTGATCTTGAAATTAAATCTTTTATCATCATTTTTCATGAGATTTTTATTTTCAGCCGTTCAATTTAGACTACTTGTTTGATAGGTAAATAATATCGAAAAATTATGAAATTTAGTTTTTAAATACTTTCAATAGTGTAGATCAAGTCTAACAGAACCGATCGTCGATTTGGAAGCCGCATCATCAAAAATAATTTGGTAGTATGGAGCGCTCCGTGGTACCGATAGTACAGTAGCCTAGTTCTAAATATATATATATATATATATATACACTATAATGCAGCTCATAAGCAATTAATATAGACTAGTGTTTAATGCCCAGCGTGGGCCCAATCAGGCTCGTCGCATTCAGGGGCTGAGGAATCATCGTACATGTAGAATCTTCGGATGGGGACAAAACACAACAACCATCAGGTAATGCTCATCCAACGCGTCATCCAACAACGTGCTCTCGCCATCCACGCACCCAACGCCAACCGGGTTTTATGTTGGTTTTAGGTATAGTATGGTATTAAGGCCTATCTAACGCTATTAGATAAAATAGAGTTAAAAAAAAAGTATATAGAAATATGCTTCTACGTTCTTCGGTGAAATGCAATATGACGTACGGAATACGTTTACCACACGTAACGCAATCTTCCCGCAATTTTAAACAAAACCTTAATAATATAAAACTGAAGAACGCAGCTTCGTTGAGAAGCTCCTCCACAAAATATTATTAAAGCCAATTTGATTTGACACTTCTAAATTTTAAAATAAATTTATATTTGTCTACTCCTAACATGTTTAATCATTTTATTTTTTTGAACCTAATTATTATCTAAAATATTATAGTGGAATTAAAAAATTTAGTCATAACATATCTCAAACTTATTCAAACTTACTCTATAATTGAACAATAAACATCTATTTCTATTATTTAGTTTACCGTAAATTAAACTTATTCATAATTTTAGTTTTTTCAAAATATTATAATTAATTTTTTCTTCGGGGCAGTGGAGTTAACTACATCGAGAAAGTGATTGAAAAAATAATAAAACACTAACTATTGTAACTATTTTTTTATGAGCTAACGCAAATTTTTTTAGCAAAAAACAAAAACAAAAGTTTGAGATAACTATAATTCTAAAACCGGCAAATTCCTATCAATTCATAATGATAAAAAAAATAAATTTTATCTATATTTTAGTATAACTAAAAGTTATTTTCAATCTAAAAATTAATTACGAGCAAACAAACAGATCTCTTATTTTCAAACTTTAAAGACTATTTCCATAAAAAAGTTTTATCTAATTCTCAATGCTATGCGTGATAAGTCGTGGTGGAACCTAGGATGCATTTTAAAAGCGTGGTGTAGGTTTTCCGCATAATTTGTGGTCTTTACCTGCGATTCATTCTGTGCTAAGGTTGCAATTGAGTTTGCACCTATGTTCATGTGCAACGGTCAGTTCAACCATCCAAACACTATAATTATGAGACTATTTTTAAGACTTTATTTAATATTGAAATCTATCTACTATTATCAGACAAAGTAGACTAAAGATAAAAACAAAATAAAAGTATGTTTCTTTGTATTTGGTGGGACTGTTGAAAATATAACACAACTGAATAATTATGATATACGCAATGTGATATGACGTAAGAAAATAAATAATAATTTTTCTGCCATACTTTCTTTCAGCCTGAGTGCAATCTCTGGCAATCACAAACAAAGCCTTCATAAAATTATTTTGTTGTAGGGCTGAATCTTAGAAATGGGTCTTCATGCTTGGGCTCCTTGGATGTTATTCCGCTTTGGGCCAACCCGTTATCAGATGGAGGCATAGTTTTGGCCCACGAAATGTTAGGCCTTTCTTTATCTTCGATCCATGCTTAAGGAGAGAAATAACGGGTGATGCAAATTATTTTGCGAATTAGATTTGCTTAAATTTAAACAGTATTGTTCTCATGATGAGATAGGAATACAATATTATTTTGTAAACTTTTCCAATATTTTGTAAATCAACGATGATTCGAAATTGAGACTTCGGATACCAACCATCAAATTTTTTACCACTTGCGTTAAGAATGATCAGTATCATGATTGTTATACACTAAATCAATATGCAGGGGAGTGCAAAAGAAAGGTGACTCTCAATATGGCGCGTTAGAGCAGTTAATTACATTTATTTAGAAGATTTATAGCACCACTGTAAATTACTATATAGTCGTTAACAAAATAGGAAAAAAATTGTAGAGCATTAAGGATAGCACAGTATTTTTAGCTGTATAAATCCCAACTTTAAGTTACAATCTAGAAATTTAGACATGGGCTGTACTTATTTTATTTCACTGTAGGTATTTGATGTACTTGATTGTTTGGCCAATTTAGAATCTTAACTATGAATAAAACTCCATAAATCTTAACTATGAATCTTAACTAGAAATAATTGATATCACATACTGTTCGTAGCACAGTTGTTTTATTTATAGCCAAGTTCTCTTTTTTTTTTTTTTTTTTTTAAGTAGCAGCATATTATTATTCTCTAAAATAAAATTTAATAGTTATAATTTTTTTTTTCAAAATTTACTTTTATACCCGATTTTGTATTGTATATTTGCGAACTGTGTTATTTTTAAAAAATTGAGAAATAGATATAATAGGAAACAACACAGCACTTGGATCATCTTATTGGAAAGGTTTGATTAGATAAAAATGACCTATCTAAGAATTCAGATTTTATTCCGTGTTCAAATCCACCCAAATTTTGGTAAATAAAAAATCCACGTTATAATACTCCGAGAATTGTCCTGCTTGACCGACCGTCCTTAGCGTAAATGGCAAAAAACTGAATGGTTGAATACTCGAAGTCCCAAATTCAAATTATAATTAATTTATATTTTCAGCTAAGTTTAATTTAAAAAAATAAACGAATGGGGAAGCGATAATAAGCTATCTATCTCCAAAAAAAAAAAAAAAAAAAAAAAGAAAAAAAAAAAGAAGCAAAGAATTGTTTGCTCGCACGTGTTGCGTTACCTCACCGACCATTCAACCAAGTTCGGTGGTCCGTACCGCATTTGTGGCCCTATCTGGGCCTAACATGCCCATTACCCAGCACGACGAACCGGTCGAATCACGAGGAATGCGACCGCACCCTAACTCGAAGCCTTTTAACTCCGTTTTCCCCCTAAATTAATTAATTAATTAATTAACTCGTCCCTGTTACCCTTTCCCCCTGCTTCGTCCCCCGCTTCTTCTCTTTCCTCAGCTGATCGCGTCGGATCCGCTCCTCTTTGACCCCTTCCATCTTCGTTGCTCCGAGGGGGAGACGAAGACGAAGACGAGGAGGAGGAGGAGGAGGAGGAGGAGGAGGAGGAGACGAAGAAGAAGAGGCGAGGCGAGGCGAGGAGAGGAGAGGAGAGAGGGGAGAGAGAGAGATGTGGGTGTTCTATTTGATATCGTTACCGCTAACCCTGGGCATGGTGACGGTGACGCTGCGGTACTTCGCCGGGCCCGATGTGCCGAGGTATGTGCTGTTCGCCGTCGGATACGCATGGTTCTGCTCCCTCTCCATCATCATCCTCGTCCCCGCCGACATATGGACCGTAAGATCCACGATCCCCTTCCCTTGTTGTTCATGAATCTTGGTTGTTTCAAATCTAGGGTTGTTGTGTTTGATTCCTTGTTTCGTATTTCGTGTATTTTGATTTTGAGGTGTTTTGGTGATTTGAGAGTTGGGCGATTGGGAGGTTGGGAAAATTCATCCCTATTGGTATATCTGTTTGGGTTCTGGGTATGTTTCTTAGTCCAGGAAATTTGGATCTGATCTTTCGTTGGTATTCGATGGTCTTTGAAGTTGGAGAGGAGTAAAAATATGGGAATTATGGGAGTGATTTACGATGTGGAATTATTTGAATTTTACTCTAGTTTAGACATTTTGAGTTTCTTTGTAGGTGGATTTGTCTTCTGATTTATGAGATCGGAAAATTATTTGCTAGTGCTTCCATTGATCTACTTAATGGATTGTCGCGCCATATTCAGATAAGTAGAGAGAAAATACATCAGAAGAGAATTGCTTGATCGGAACAATTATAGACGCCTCAGCGTTACAAATATGTGTTAGAACTGTGTTGATTGAAGAATTCAAGTGGTGATGTTGCAAAATGAAAACACTTGAATTATCTTCAGTTGATGCTAAGTAAACACCGCTGTGTTTGAGAAAACAGAGATGATTTTTGAAAATTTTCCGCGGACTTCTTAATCACAAGATAATCATCTGCAGCAGAATTTATACCCTTTTAGATCTTACCTTGGTGTCTAAGAAAAGGTAGCTTAAGATTTAGATGGTAAAGTATCTTACTTTGACATCATAATGAAACTTCAGGTTTAAATACTTAACAGTCGGTATCTTATGCTAAACTCCATGACTATATTTGTTATTTGTATAGAAGTTGTTTTAGTAAGCTACTGGTTGCTATCTTCTGAATTCAGCTGCTACTTAATCAGATGGAAGAGGAATGAAAGGTATGATGCTTTGCAGAGACTATTACTAGCTAAAGCGATAAGAAAAGGAATTTGTTTCTTCCTCTGAATTTTATGTGCAATACTTTTAAGGAAAATCATCCTTGGATTCTATGCGCACTAGGAGTTATGTTAATTTGCCTAATTAAAGTATTCCCAATCATGCTTACTGTTGAATTCAGAATTCTGATATTTTTATTGAGATTGAATGACTACTTGATGGGATTTGTGCCATAATTTATAGGAAATTTATATATTTGATTGGAGATCAAACTATTGTTGACTGTCATGGAAACTAAATGAGCAGTGAATGGTAGACACATTGAAGGAGGAAGTAATGTTGCTATGTATTATTTGGACCTTGAAATAGACTATTATATGTGGTGTCAGGAAGGCACTTTGTTTAGTTCCATATGATAAATGTCATTTTGGTATACAATAGGATATATTTGCTGCTCCTGCATTCTAGAATAATTATTTTGTGTGTTTTCTTTTGAAAAACCTGGCTTATCATTTTTTTTTTGGAGGTTTAACCAATTAGGCGATATTTTTTGCCATGCAGACAATTAACGGTTATGAGAGGGGTGGCATTGCATTCTTTTGGAGCTGGTCATATTGGAGTACATTCATACTAACCTGGTACTTAACGTTGTTTCACTTGCTTTTACATTCTTCAAGATTTCCAGTTGTTACTTTCTCTACTGTCAATGCCCTTTTGCTTTTCTATAATGGTGTGAAGATCTCTATTATGCATGACAGTCATACGTACATCTACTTAATATTTGTAAAGAAAATCACGATGTTTCAATTGATTTTACAGTTTTCAAGATTTTTCACTTGTTACTTTTTCTACCATTAATCCCCTTTTACTTTCCTATAATGGTGTAAAGATTTCTACTATGCATGACACTCATATGTACATCTTCTTAATACTTACAAAAGAAAAATGTTTGGTAACTAACGTGCAATTAGAATTTTTAGTTATAAACTAACTGGATAAACTGAACCATATGCTTCAGAACGTTTCTTTGCTAAATGTTATGAGTTCAAAATGACCTTTCCATTTGATTGATCTCTGTGCGGTGAGTCTTCTTTGGGCTACTATCATCTTTATTCATCATGTTCTGCCAATAAAACTATAGTGGTTATTAAACTCTATATATGTATTCATAAAGTTTCTTGCCAGGATATTATTTAGCTTTCTATAACCTCAATTTTTTAAGCTACTTTTTATCCTCTAAACAGGGCTGTGGTTCCCACTATTCAGGGATATGAAGATGCTGGAGACTTCACAGTGAAAGAAAGACTGAAAACAAGCATTCGTATAAACTTACTCTTTTACACAATTGTGGGATCTATTGGCCTTTTTGGACTTATTCTGCTCATTATCATGCATCGAGACTGGTTTGTATCTATCTTTTGTTGCATTTAAATATCCCTCCTGGTTTATGCTAGTGCTTCTTTAGTATTAAGTCTGGTCATGGATGTTTAGACAATTGTATTAGTTTTGCGGTCTGCATTATACTCTTTCTTCTTTGTGGAATTGTTCGGAGTAATTTTCTTCTATCTTTATATATTTTATGCCCTTTTTGTGATAGGAGTAATGAAATCGCTTACTGAAACATTCATTCCCATTCTTATTCAAGAACTTACACCTATATCACTGTTATAGAAGCACTTTATCAACATAATGTGCAGATTTGTTAGATGACTTGTATTGACTAAATGTAGTTGTTAACTCTTTTACTTGCAGGAGTGGAAGTATTGTGGGCTTAGCCATGGCATGCTCAAATACATTTGGGCTTGTCACGGGTGCATTTCTTCTTGGCTTTGGTCTAAGTGAAATTCCAAGGAACATTTGGAGGAATGCAGATTGGACTCACCGTCAAAAGGTTCTCTCACATAGGGTTGCGAAAATGGCTTTAAAACTTGATGAGGCCCACCAAGATTTTTCAAACGCAATTGTTGTATGTATACTCTTTTCTGCTTTGAAGTTTTTTTTTTCCTTTTTCTAAAAAGAACGCTTTTGTGTGAAAGAACTAAAAATGGCATTCTGTTTGGAATGTTGTAGGTTGCACAAGCCACATCAAATCAAATGTCCAAGCGTGATCCTCTAAGACCGTATATGGATGTTATTGATAAGATGTTGCATCAAATGGTACTGTATTGTTATTATTTTGTCACTTTTGGTTAATGATTTATTTTGATCATTCACCTAATTTGTCATTTCGCTCTCTCTTTTCTCCTTTTCAGTTAAGGGAAGATCCATCTTTTAAGCCTTCAGGCGGTAGACTAGGAGAAAATGATATGGATTATGATACTGATGATAAAACAATGGCTGCACTTAGACGTCAACTTAGGAAGGCTCGGGAGGAGTACTACAGATGCAAAAGGTGTGGTTAATGGGCTTATCAAAAGTTATTACTTTTTGTGGCATGTACTTCTTTTGTGCAACTCTCTTTCTTGCCTATGAAGAATCAGAGGCCTTTGCATTTCTCATTCTTATTTTTATGTTTCCATACTGTATCTAATTTATGTTATTTAAGATAAAAAAGCACTTCCTTCACAATTTGTCTGTACATTTACCTTTTTTCTTTTTCTTCTTTTTGCAGTGAATATATGACTTATGTAATGGAAGCCCTTGAACTAGAAGATACTATTAAGAATTATGAGCGTCGCGATTCAAATGGATGGTTTGTTATTACTTCTCCTGTTTTCTACTGTTTTTTTGCTTTGAAAATTTCTTGTCAACAACCTAAAAAAAGAGTGATTGGAATTATCATTGCAAGACTGCAAACAGCAAAAAATAGTTCGAGTTTTCGCTACCAAGATGATACTTTTCTCCTCAAAGACATTCCTTTTCTCTGTAGTCTTGGAATCAGTATTTTTGATGTAAGTACCACATTCGCTAGCCTCTGTTAAGATAATTTAATGTACTTATAAGAGGAAGGTCCAGAAAAGCCTTTTGACGCAATGCAAACCTTTTAAAATATATATCATATAAATTGGATTAGTTGGATTCAATTACAAAAGCTTGCAACTTCTAATGTTTTATTCAATTCTTTCTAGATGATTTGTGTAGTCTTTAGCTTTACTTGATTATCTGCAACATTGTATGCAACTGGCAACTGGCAACTGGCAGCTGGCAAGGAGTGTTAATATGAGATAACCCAAGGAATGCTAAACTGGCAAAATTTTGAGCAGAGCCTAAATGGTTCGTGGAAATCACAGGCCTTAAATTCATCTATCCCACTATGGATTGATTATAAAACATGAAATAACCTCTTTGAAAAGGAGATCCGCTTCTATGCATTATTGATGCAGATTGATCTACCTGCTAAGAACTAGCATTGATCTACCTGCTAGGAACAAGCAGTTCACTTATTTCTTTTGAAATGTATAGATTACTAGCAGGAACATCCAATTCGGTTATTTACTATGAAAAATGACACTGTTTATATACTGCCAGATGGATATAAACATGTCGAGAATGCTATTTCATCCCTTCACAATTAAAAGAGCACCTGAACTGGGATGCTTTCTGAGGAGCTGAACTCTTTATACCATCTGAATTTGTTATTAGAATGTTCTGAAATTGTAAGTTTGATCTGGTCAAAACATCAGGTTTTCTTAAAATTAAAAACAAAGAAATGATTTATTCATCTGAATTGACATTCTAAATTTCTTTTGCCTTCCGATAGTCTGAAGACCCTGTTATTGGATATATGGCTTGTACTCAACTTTTCCTCTCTCAACATGTAGATAATTTACATCCATTTGCATCCACATGTAATCCCAGGACTGTTCACTGTTGCAGGAAATACGTTTCAAGTTTTAGACCAAGCCGATCAGGCACACTAGGATCCTTTCTTGATATTATGGGTACATTCGTGATCTAGCTTGAAGAATTTATGTTTCTTTTTTGCATTAAGTTCTTTTTTCAGCTAGCTGTAAGATTACTGAGGAACAAATGAAATTTTCGATTACATCTAGTTATTAATAAGCAACTCTGTTATATTATATTATTTCAGCTGATAGAATTAGTATTTTTGAGCTATATTTGTGCTTTTGAAGTTAACGTTGAGATTCCTTCCTGTTTTCCAGAATTCTTATGGCGTTGTATACTTAGAAAACAGCTTCAGAAAGCCTTGGCTGTGATGTTAGGTTGTATGTCAGTTGCCATCCTATTGGCTGAGGCGACTTTATTGCCAAGTGGGGTTGATTTATCTCTTTTTTCCATTCTTATTAATGCTGTTGGAAAGCAGGAGGTCTTGGTCCAGGTAAACAGTTTCTATAATCGATAATATATTTTATCTGCTGCTATGAAAATAAACTGCTGATTTCATAACTATATCAAAAAATTAATGTTTTAACCTTTTTTAAGACATTTTAGATCAATACACATGAAAATTGGTCTCTTCGTGAAAAAAAAAAGGGAATACGCATGAAGATTCAAATGACTTCTGAAAAACTCAAGCAGAATGAGTCACTCATGCTTATATTTGGATGGTTGTTGGATAATTCTCTATGAAACTTCTTGTAGATCTAGTTCTCGTAAAATTTCTCGTTGTATATGTAACCTTTTGTTTTGAAATTGGTTGGAATATCCATTTGTTAATTTTCAATTACTTGTATGCTATTTATTAAAATTAATGGCAAGGAAAAAATTTGATAGGATTTCACCCCTTTATCCATTACCAAAGATAATGAAATATCCTGATTAAGGGGCTAATTATACACTATTGGTACTTCGCAGATTGCTGCATTTGTTCCTCTAATGTATATGTGCCTTTGCACATATTATTCATTATTCAAGATTGGAATGCTGATGTTTTATTCATTAACTCCAAGACAGACAAGCGCAGTCAGCTTGCTTATGATTTGCTCGTAAGTTTTCTGGTTTAATCTGCTTTCTCTTAAGTTCACCAACTTTGTATCTAAGCTAGTAAACTAATTTCAACTGTTTTAATAAAATGTTTTCTGCAGAATGGTAGCAAGATATGCACCTCCTATTTCTTATAATTTCTTGAATCTGATTCGTCTTGGCGGTAATGCCAAAACCATTTTTGAAAAGGTATTGACACTGCCAATAGTTATTCTTCATAATACTTTGACCAATGACTAATAGTTGCCTTACGTACTGTCATGCAGAGAATGGGTAATATTGACGATGCAGTACCTTTCTTTGGAAAGGGGTTTAACAAAATCTATCCACTTATTATGGTTGTGTACACCCTACTAGTTGCTAGCAATTTCTTTGGACGAGTAATTGATTTTTTTGGAAGCTGGAAAAAGATCAAATTTCAAAGCGAAGAGGAGGATATGGATGGGTTCAATCCATCTGGAATGATTATCCTTCAGAAAGGTGAGATATCAATTTATATATTCGATATTCGATGCCTCATCCATCCTTGTGCGACAGACTTTCTTATCTTTTATCTGAGTATGCTGGTATTTCTGTTATGTACGGTTTTTCTTTTTATGCTGTTATTTGCTCACTGGATATATAGCAGGCTGAATTGAGTAGTAAAATGAGAAATTTTTTGGGCATGTATTTTCTGGCCTTCTGGCCATTTAGAATCATACTAACTACTGATTTTGCCTGGCTTTGATTTGTTTGTTTTAATTTTCCTGAATACTGTAATAACATATTTCAACTCTTATTGTGCAAGATTCTCTTTTGTATTTTTAATGTCATTCATTGGCTGCTGTATTTTTGCCAAGTCCATAATAAGCCGATTATCAAATCTCCCTTCTATTATCAAATATACTGCCATGTATTCCAAACCTTAAATAGGGCGTGAAGGTCTCTTTGATGTTGGTATAGTGCAACTTGTTTCTTGTAGAATGTCTAGTGTAAATTAACCAGTACGCCTAGCTTCTTACATTTTCTGCAGAGAGGTCTTGGCTTGAACAAGGATGTAAAGTTGGCGAGCAAGTTATTCCATTGGCAAGAAATTTTAACAGTACAACTACAGATGTCGAATCAGGAAACCCATCCCTGGTATGTCATATGCTGTGTTAAGAACTTGAATGTGCCAACCGATTAGCGCTTGGCAAATACATAGCATTACTAGTTTGAGGCAAAGAAATCTCTCGTGTTCCTTTGCATTTGAGAACCCTTATTTCTTCCATTCTTTTTTATTCTCTTATGCATTGACTGTACTCAGGATAAAAACATAGTGGAGATGAAATTGACGCCTTCATCCAAGGAGGACATTAAAGTTGGTCGGTCGAAAAATCTCAAAGAAGAGGACCAAAAGTACGGTAACAGCCGTGAAACTATGTCGAACAAGTATATTGCTATAAGAGATCAGCAAAACAAGTCATCCCATTCAGGGTCCAAAGAGATATCATCGACTTCTGTATCTTTACTCGAGGGAGGCCATTCTGATAATAAGCAGTCTAATAGTTCAGTCGCCACCCCGTCAGCAGGGCTTGCCTCTACATGGACATCAATGAAGAGCGGCTTTCAGAATTTCAAAGCGAATATGGGAGCAAAGAAGTTTCTTCCTCTGCGGCAAGTTCAGGGCCAGGCTATTCATACTAGGGTCTCCTCTTCTGAGTCTCTCGATGAAATTTTTCAAAGATTAAAGCAGAGACCAAAGGGCGGGAGTGGTGGTTCTGACATTGTGGATGATGATGATGATGTAGACGCAGCAAATTCAGGAGCAGCAAGATAGCAGACACATTAATTTTGGATTTAGACTTAAAAGATGAGTTACCACAGTAAAGAATTCATACTATTGTGGGAAAATTAAGAAAGGAAGAGAAGAGAAAAAAATGTACAGATCTTATAGTGGTTTTGGAGGATCTTTCTTTGCATGAACTATTGAAGATAGTTCATGAACGTGGGGGGTCTGTAGGGCCTCGTGTTTGGGGATAGTAAGCTTTCGTCTCTGGAGGAAATATGCATTCCTGTGTACTTCGGCTTTTGGCTGTTTTCTCCCTTTGTGTACTTGTCCTTGTGACTACATTAAATGAAAGGAATATAATATTACAACAAAGCGTGATGATTTTTTTTTTTTTATTACTTACGCGCTAACGCGCACACACAATTTTCGCTCAAAACAGAAATATGTCTGAGAGAGAATTACCTATCAACTGACCCAAGCGGGGTTGTAATGTGATAGTTGTTTTAGTTGTCTATAATGCATGCAATTTGGGCTTCATTAAAACGGGGTATTATGTCAAAATTTCTCAATTTTCCTCAGCCTATATATCTGAAATGGCGATGACTCCAACAAATGCCGAGGCTTATATTTTTTTTCTTCCTTTCTCTAGTATTATTTCCAGTTTTTTTTTTTTTCCCTCTAGTATTACTTCTATCTAAGATTTTTACACTAGAAAAATCTTTCAAGTCCGACAAATATTCCCGTTCCATGTGGCAATATTTCGGGCAGATGTTTTAATTTTCTCCCGAATCAATTAAACTTTTTGACCGAAGGAACCTAATCGATATAATAAATTAGATATTCTCGATCCAATTGGAAAACTAAGAGGTTTACCATGAATGGAGTAATTATTAATTAACCTTGGCAAAAGTGTTACAGATCTCCAAATGGTCTTCAAGCAAAAGAATTGAGAAGATCAAACTGAAACACAATTGAAACCGAAAATAAGAACAACACCCCACATTTTTACACAAGGTGCATGACTCCTTTTTCTTAATTTCCACACAACCAAAGCAGATGCGAACGCATTAAAACAAGACCACCAATACTGACTAGCCTAGCAAATAACGACGCCTACGACTACGAGAACAACACCCACTTGGTAGCCGGCCTCTCTTTGAGAGTCTTGGAGTGCGTCAAGGTGCAACCTCCCTCCCTCCCCACGCTGGGGCCGCTCAAAAACTTGGACCAAAACCTCTTCTTCTTCTGCTTCTTCTTCTTCTTTTTCTTGCTGCAGTTCTCTCTCTCCTTCCCTTCATCATCGTCGTCGTCGTCCTCCTCCGTCCCTCGCCCGACCACCAGAATCAGCGACCGGCACTTCTTCAGCGGCTCGGCGTTCGACCCCGCGCCTTCCCTGAGGAGAAGAGCAAGCCGTGATCTCTTCGTGGCGGGGTGGACGGGGGAGGTGGTCAGAGAGGAGAAGTCGGAGTCGGAGTCGGATAGACACGGCGACGAGGAGGCGGCGGCAGAGGAGGAGGAAGGATAGGTTACGGAGGAGGAAAAGGAGGGGGAGGAGAGGTGGGAGAGCCTCTCCCTGAGGCAAAATGGGCACACGCCAGTGTACTCCCGGTGCTTTGGGTGCTTCTTGCACCTGCTCTCCTCCGCATTATCACTCCTACCCATCTCTCTCTCTCTCTCTCTCTCTCTCTCTCTGTTTATCTCTTTCTCTATTTCTTGTTGCTATATTTTGGCTTGGGATGGGGAAGGTGTGGTGTTGGTTATATATATATATATAGAGAGAGAGAGAGAGAGAGAGAGAGAGAGAGAGAGAGAGAGGTGGTGTGGCGCGAGGAGGGGTGGTTAACTTAATTGAGATGGTTTAACTGTTGGGAATTTCATGTTTCATACATTGTTGGGATTGACGCTCCGTGTATTGTATTTTGTCGCTGAGGAGAAAACAAATGTCGGTTTGTCCCTACATGTTGCATGCATTTGTACCATTTATCTGTGCTTGGATGGCTTTTTTCTTATAAAATTTTATTAATTGGCAAAAGCTAAGCTCAATGAACAACATTAACTATAAGAAATTATTACTCGCTGCACTTCCAAGGTTAAGTATCATTAGATCGCTATCGAGCATTGTTTAATTATTAAACACTGAAAAGAAAAAAAAAAACTACAAAATTGTGGATTGTACTACAGTGCAGCTAGCTATAAGAGTTCGAGCTTCAAAATAATTTTTTAGCTTTGTACTCCACATTTTGCCTATCAACTATATTTATATATAGTACTTCTATTAATAAACAGTAACAACACTTATTAGGGAAATAATATTTCATCCACTTACACTATGTTGGAACACATTCTACGACAAAATCAAGGGGAATCTAACTAATTTTTTTTGGATAAACAACAGCGTGTTCTTGTGCTGTTGTGAGGAAAAAAAGTATGCATATATAAAAATAAAAAAATAAAAGACGCAAGTCATCTTGATATCACATCATCGACGTCCAATCCGGGAATTGCTCGTCCGCTGCACGAGCGTCCCACGTGCGTCGGCCCCACTCCCCCATTCTCGCCGCTAAATGAGCGCCACGTGTTCCAATCCTCTCCGGATCGCCCGCGTAAATATCAACGGCGAACCGCCCGCACGTGCGGTGTCCCCTGCCACCCCGACTGAAGGCCACCTCGGGTGTGGCGAGCCCGCACGTGCTCCGCGCCGCCCTCGGACGACGTGATCTCTCGTGATGCCCGTCCCCGCATAGTTTGATCCCGTGCGGCCGCCCCTGTCGCATAAAACCCACTCGCGAATGCGGATGTCAATGAATACCGATATCCAAAATCCAAAATTTTATTTGAATATGAATTTGGATTGAGCAGATTTATTCGAGCCTAAATAAAGATAGTTTTAAATATAAATATTAAAAATAAAAATTCGATGAATATAAATTTTGACTGTACTTAATTTAAATTCAAATCCGATCCGAACCCGATCAGAACTCGAATTTATTTTACTATAATATGTGTATAAAAATTTGATATTATATTTAAATTTATATCTTAAAAATTTAGATTTAAATTTTGTCGGATTCGGATTCGTGTTTAGATATGAATTTTTAAAATCCGTCGGGTTCAGGTTCGGACTTGGGTTTCGAGTTTAGAGTCGAGTTCAGGTTCAGGTTCGGACTTGAGTTTCGGGTTTAGAGTCGGGTTCAGATTCAAATTTTTAAAAATCCACCTCCAGTCGGACCCGTGGACATCCCTACTCAGAAGGGAGAAAGTCTACCATATAATAGTTACACCACGTCATTAATATGTAGTTAATTATATTTTTTTTATTTGAGAAAAAATATAATACAAATATTTTTTACTAATCATGATGGGATTATGGCCACGGATGAATCTAAAATAAACAATCCGGTTAGTTAGGAATACCATATCAGCATTTTAAATAATTTACTCTGGAGGAGTTACAGGGGAATTAAATAAATTAAAACAAAACTTCTTAAGGGTGCAATGTATGGGCAGTTCCTGTACTATGCCCCAATGGCAACTTAGTTTATGTACTATTTTCAGCTTAAATTGTTCTTTACATCATGTTCGGATGTATAAATACTTTACTTAGTCAATTTTTTATTTATTTAAAAAACTTATAATATCTAGTTGATGAAAATTTTGATTAAATATTTGGAAAAGTACATCACATTCTGCCTTTATCTTATTTTCTCAAAATTTGATGATAAGTTAACCTGTAAAATATTCTAAGAAGCTAAAATCAAGCTCAAATTTTACAACTATAAAAAAAAATTCTTATTATGAAATGCTATTTAATTAAACAAGAAGTAACATAAATGAATAATTTACAATAGGAAAAAAACATGGCTATTTCATAAAAGCAAAATCTAACATATTTTATGTGTGAAAAATAAAGTGTTTATGTTAAAAGTATGGGGTGAGAATCAAGTTAAAATGGTGGAATGATGTAGGGACTACTTGTACATTTCACCCTAAACTTAAATAAAAGAGCTCGATGTAGGGCTTTTGAGAGGCAAGCGAATGTAAAGCTCCTGGTTTTGGTGAGGTGTGTCGTGGGAAGGGTTTGCATGGCATGGGTAGGGGCCAAACAAATTGGGAGCTTTATTTGTGAAGGGACGTAGATAACTATGGGAGTTTTCATTTGTTTTATAGAAAGTGGGTTAGTGTGTTGGTAATTTGGGGTTCGTAATGCTAAGATCATGTTAATAATTAAAGAGTTTTAAGTAGATCATGCAATGTATGTGTCAGTGTGTCTGAGTGGGCGCACGGAAAAGGAATTATATGATTGAGCTGGATTTAGCTTCTTTTTTTTTTTTATAGTTATTATATGTTTTTGCTTTTCGTGGCGTCTAGTTTTTAAGCAAAAGCATGAGATATTATATTTTATAAAATTTTATATAAAATACTTCTTTTTAATAATAAAATCTTTAACCAACTATGCTATATAAAACCAATGAATTGTATTTCATTTTAATTCATCTTATCTCTATAATTTGTACATTTGCACACTACACGTCTTTTGGTCTTCCATCCAGCTCACATTGTTATTCTACCTCTTAATTTGAAATAGAGGAAAAGATCTAACTAGATTGGTGTTTAGGGATTGAAATATCCAATGCGTGTGAGTGTTGATAGTTGTATGATGCACTAAGCATAGATACATCGGATGTTGACATGTTTTCCCTAATTGTGAAATGACAAAATAAATCACGTAAAGCGCTTTGAAAAAGTGCACGAAAATATCCAGCTAAAATATTCGAGGACCAAAAAAGAGCGGAGGCAACTATTCGATCAATGTGCATGTTTTCAATCTCTTCTCGAGAAACAAGTAAGGCATTTTTTTCACAAAATTATGCTTAATTTCATATATGTGATAATTCAATCTCTCTGTTAGTGGGGAAAGAACCAACATGAATTGGATTCTAAGAGTTAGCTGAAAAGTTTGAGGACAAACAACATAAGTTACCCAAATTCAAATTATTTCCCAAGCCCAATCCAACAAGAGAGCACATAGCACCCGAACACGTCTTAACCAGTCCTAAAAAAGTCCGGCCCAACCCGAAGGTAACACACTAACACTTGGAATTTGTCATTCTGGGCTCGGCCTATAGTGGCCCGATATGCAAAGTTGGGCTCGCCAGGATAGGCCCATGTGCGCGAACCAAAATCCACCGTCAATCACACAGGTTTGCCACGTGTCCGAATCCCGACGTTCTCAGCCTCCTATTTATAGCTCTCCCCAGCACTCGCCTCGGCTGCTCGGCACGCGCTTTCCCGCCCAAACGCTCTCCCTTTCTCTCAATGGCGGTGCCCGGAAACCCCGATGCCCAAATCCAAGCTTTCGCCTCTTTCCTCCTTCGCTACCACTCCCCCGATCTCCGCTCCATCCTCCTCTCCCCCGATCCCAAGCTCCATTACCCTCTCATCATCAGGTACAATCCCCCTCCTCCTTCTCCTCCTCCTCCTCCTCCTCCTCCTCCATCGCCATTATCGCCATTATCATCTTCTTCAGCTTCGCCGAGATCCTTGAGTTCGACCCTAGACTCGCCCACCACCTCTTCTCCCGCCCTTCAGATTTCCTACCTCTCTTCGACGAAGCTGCTCTCCGCGCACACGTAAGTCCCCTTCTCGTCATCTTTTCTGGGTTTTGAGTTGATCTTTTCCCTGTCCTCGATCATGTGATTTCCCCTCCGATCGTGTTCCCAGCGCGTCGTTCTCAGGGGTTCGGACGATCTGAGGGGGAGCGCCTGCGAGAAGGCTTATATCCATGTCCGGATCAACGTCAGCGGATCTCCCTTGGAATGCCCTGGTAAGAGCATCTTTTCTTGGATGTTTTATGAATGAAAAGTAGCTTGATCCCTGAAACTAAGTGTTCTTGATTCTCACAGAAACTTTTCCGAGCATCGGGAGGGTGAGGGTCAAGCATCGAGGGTTCCTTCTTACTCTGAAGGGGACAGTTATAAGATCCGGGGCAGTCAAGATGATAGAAGGGGAGCGGGAGTATCAGTGTAGGAAGTGCAGGCACAGGCAAGAACTCGTTCTATACCTTCTGTCTCACCCATATTTCGCTCTCATCTTTATATAGTATGCTTTAGCTTGCTTGAGATAATCTTCTTTTGTTGATCTACTGTGGCCTGTGAGATTGCTGGATACATTGGAATTCTTATCACTGGCCTAATTTTGATTTTTGGCCCCAGCAATTTCCCCTTATGAGAAAATCTTTTGTCGTTTCTTGATCCCTTAAATGTCATTTTGAAGCATCTACATTTCATAGCGACCTATCCCTGATAAAAATATTATAAACTTATAATGAAGTTTGAACGCCGACTTCTATTTCTTGTTTATTGGTTGTTGCATACAAATGATAACCTCTGGGTTTAGGATTGGGTTTAGGCTGTCATAATTACGAATGATGACCTCTGGGCATAATTAGTCAATATATAACTTAAGGTTCTCAGTGCCATTCCTGTACTCAAGAAGCCTTGAACCTATTTAAGTTGCATCTACTCTTTTTTTTCTAATGCAATGTGGTTAAAAGTTTTCATCGTTGTGCTAAAGGTTAAAGCTAATGCTTTGTTTCAAACTAATTCCGATGATAATCCTCTTAGCTGAGATTGCTTTACATCTTCCTTTATGTTTTGTACTTATTTGATCAAAAACTCTTGGGCCCCTTTGGTATATATTTTTTTATTTGCTTTATCTTGCCTGAGTGTCAGCGTTTTCCTTGATTCTTTAGATTTTCTTGGCTCTTAACTGGTTATTTCTTTTTATTTGATTGATCGTCTTTGAGCACATCAACTAATTGATCATCTTCTGTAGATTCAAAGTTTATCCGGAGATGGAGACTGGAAACCGTGTCGTCCTCCCTACTTCATGCCCATCCAGAGTATGGGCATTCCTGCTGTTGTGATTCTTTATGGGAAACAATATAATGTCCTTTCTTTATAGTTATCCTAGATCCCTTCATGATTTGGAGGCAATTATTTCATTTCAGTTGTCTATCGTTCATATTCTAATAAGATTTTGACTTACTTTATATTCACCTTTCGACCATTCTGCAGCAACTTGATAAATTTTCTGCAAATGGTTCAGGGGTCTAAAGGCTGCGAGGGGACACATTTCCAATTTGTGGAAGATAGTATGGTATGCCACGACTACCAAGACATAAAAATCCAAGAAAGCGCGCAACTTTTAGACATTGGATCAATTCCTCGTTCAATACCAGTGGTTTTAATGGATGATTTAGTTGACATTGTCAAAGCTGGAGGTGCCACCTTCCTACGTTCCTTATTACTTTAGGTTTTATAATGGCTCGCTCTTCATACTTTCAAGGATTAGAAATATTATTGCTTGAAACTGTTCTTTCTTCTAATCTTGCTTCCAGTGCCCTTTGTCTTTCCTGATTCCATTGAGCTTACTACGATTCATTTTATATCTTGATAAAAAAATTATTACTTTGACTTCCTCTGGTCAAATGAAGCTAGCTTGTTCTTGGTGCAAAGTAGGGGTGCAACATTTTTGGACTGCATCTTTTACTCGATTAATCTTCTCTGTCAGTGTCAGCATTTAGCATGTATACTGAAGTTCAAAATGTTTGGGATAATGGAGCTTGGTGCCCTCATGCACTCCATAAGCTGATTAGATTGGGCATTGTGTCGTACACCTTAATGGTCATCAATCTTCCAATTTTAATCTTTTTTGCATTTAGTTTTCACATATTTCACTGATATGTCAATGATTGTTTCCTTTTTTTTCCTTTTCTTTTTTCGGCTTCAGATGATGTCGTAGTGACTGGGGTTTTGTCAGCCAAGTGGTCATCGGACTTAAAGGACGTGCGTTGTGACCTTGATCCTGTGCTAGTTGCTAATTTTGTCTGGTAAATTGTGGCTTTCTTATCTTGTTTATGTTTTGGTAAGGATTTTTTTAATTTTAAACCGTCGCTTCCTAACTGAGCAACGAAAGAGCCACTGGCATAGCCACAGCATGTGGTTGCCATGCTTCAGCAGAGTATAACCGTCATCGCATATTAAAGGAAGGGAAGTAGTAGAATTTCAAGAGAGGAGAACAGACTTAGGGTTGGGTTCGGATCAAATCAGATCGAAATCCACGAAAACAAAAGATAAGGGTGTTCGTTTTTGCTATACGGCATAAATTGAAGATGCAACTCCTTCAATTCTGTCGGAGGGAAATAATGGTTTTGGATGGACTGCTTATATAAGTACAAGGTGCTTCTTATCCATTTATAAAGGTCAGGGAGGAAAATGCAGAGAAATTTTTCTAAGAAGTTCAGGGGCTAATAGTGCAATTTACCCCTTTTCCCTTCATCATAGCCATTTTCCATAAATTGTGTAGTGGATATTCAAGTTTGAATTTTGGCTTCTATAATCTTACATGTTGGTTATTATCATGATTTTTATCTATGTGGAACTGCACTTGGTTCAGTTATCATATTTCAGTACAACATTGCGTAAATTTCACCATTGATATAACAACATATCTTAAGCAGAGCAAATTAGCTAGTTGACTTTCTGGTGTTTTCGGTGTAGGTTTTTTTATACATATGTCATGGGGTTCACATGTTCTGATTTTGATGTTTCCAGGAGAACTAATGAATTGAAGTCGGAGATTGACATTCCTGATGATGTTATGAAGAAATTTAAGCAATTCTGGTCAGAATGTCGAGATACTCCATTGAGAGGTGCTGCCAACTTGTACATTTTTATAGTATGCTGCAGTTGTAGAGATGCTGATAACATACCTGTATTTCTGTCTCTTGAAAATTCTGATTGGTCAATCCTCTGTGCCCTAGAGCTGTAACTTGACCTGGGTTACCCAGTGACTGACGTGGATCCTATCTAGGGGTGAAAGTGGTTAGGATAAACTCTGTCGATAGGATGCAAATATGGATGTCAAAATTTAGCATTCGGCACATATTCGTATCTTAATTCAAATTAGAAAAATAATAAAAAAATATGGATGCAAATATGATTCCTTAAAAAATTTGACCATATCGACCATTTTCACCCCTAAGAGAAGAGGAATGTTAATATATATTGTAATGGGATAAAGTGGTTTTCTATCGTGTTCTTCATTGATTTCACTATAAATTTCATGTTAAAATTGCATTTATATTTGTTAAAATATTAAAGGGATAATACCTAATATACTGTCAAAAACTTTAAAAATATCTAATATACCTTTGGTTGACCAAAATGCCCTTAATGATTCCAAAAATCCCTTGAAATATTCCCAAACCCCTAGGGTTTATTAATGGTAGAAAGGTATTTTGGTACTTTCAGGATAAGTTTGAAAATTTTGAATAGGTATACGAAATTTGAAGACAAGTGTGAACCTTTAATTGTATTGTGTGTCTTATTCGCTCTAATTTTAGTTCATATTTACATATATATTAGTATATATTATTATCCGAATAATATCCGAATACGAATCCGACTTATTTCTGAATCCAAATCCATTTTAAGCGGATATAGTAATAAAAATTTAGCCTTCGACACATCTCCGCATCCGAATTCGCATCTAAAGAAAAATATGGATGCGGATAGGGTTTTGTCAAAAAACCCTATTCTACCGTTTGCACCCCTAATCCTATCAGGACCCTAAGACCCAAGGACCAGGATAAGAAATATTAGAAGCTTGGATTCCAGGTACAGGCCTAATACATGAATGCACAATCCAGCTGGGACCCAGCTTTCTACCTTATACTTAACTATGTATAAGAAGTTATATTTAGTAAGTAAATTGGTAATTGATATATTTTGTAATATCTGGTGAAATATATAGTGGACTTTTTGGTATATCCAATTTGTGTTCACTTTTCCATTGTTCCTATGCAATTTCTTTTGTCCAAAATATATTCTTTCCCTAGTTTTTTCCATTACTTGGAAACTAAGTCACATGAATTTTGAAATTTTGCATCCAACTTGGGATATAGACCAACTTGGACATAATCATCTGTCCAAGTCTCTCATATCCTAGTCGTCCTCTTTACCACCTCTGGATTTAAAGAGAATTTTCGTATGCTGAGTGTATTGACTCGACTAATATTGTTTCTATAGATTTGATGATTAAATCTGTTGAACATGCAAATCATAATCCCTAGCGTACAGATATGTCGCATTTTGAAATGGTCTATCTGTGTTCAAGGTCCACTCTCTATCGAAAATAACTCATCCTTTACTTTCTGCTTTATTGTTGAAGAGATATAATTCTGCAGCAAGTCTTTTTAGCTTTTTGATAATCTACCAACATTTCATAACACTCTGTTCTGCTCATGGGTGCTGCAGGAAGAAATACCATATTGCAGGGAATTTGTCCTCAAATCTTTGGGCTTTTCACAGTGAAGCTTGCAGGTATGCAATTTCACAAGCATTTAATTGCATTATAATTTGTTTGGTAATTATTACAAACTACCGAATTGAGTATATACTTTTTGTATTTCCTTCTTCGTACAATTGCCAAAAGCTACCAGATTGCATAATTTTTTGGCTGATTTAGTAAACAATCTGATAGTTTCACCTTGAGTTATCTTGATTACTAAATCAAACTTCAGTTGCTCTAACGTTGATTGGAGGAGTGCAACATGTTGATGCTTCGGGGATGAAGATTCGCGGAGAACCTCACATGCTTCTTGTTGGTGACCCAGGTATTTCATGTAGACTATGAATATCAGATTATTGCAACTTGCGTTACTATTGGCTTTCAGTTAGTAATTTTGGTAGTGAATTATATGCTTGCCATTCTTGCAAGAGAAATTACAAATATCAGAACTTGTATGACTTCAATGTCATTGTTATTGGTATGTACTTTCTAGTACTGTTATGTGTTCAAATAGATTGAGTGTGGCTAAAGGATGCTGAGGTAATTTCTGATGCTTGCTGGAGAAGATCTAGGAGGAAGTAATGATGGACAAAATTACTTCTTACAAGGATGAAGGCTAAAGCACTTATGGAGCCAACAAATTTTTCTCTTTCTAAGGAAGTTAGCTACGAGTTGATGGTGCAATAATTTTATGTAGATAGGGAACACTATCATAGTCGAACTAGTCCATAAGGCATTCCTCCTTTATATGATAGAACTTTTGAATTTGCTGGTGAACACATACCGCATGTCTGATGTTCTTGACCAATAAGTTTTCTTTCCATTGGGCATGTATTCTGAATCCAGACAGCTATTTCATTATCTGTGTCTTCATGATAGTACAGTATGGTAGCTGATTAATTTTGGTGGTGCATAATTACTGAAAGCAGAGAGTTTTCAATTTTTACGAGATCTTTCTTTCCTTGTGGCATTGTAATTGTTTTCCATACTAACCTTGCACATTCAGTTGAGCTATGATAACTGCAACAGACAAGCCTTGTCTGGTGTTGCCGAATATGTTGAGCTTTCTTTAACCACAAGAAATTTGTCTACTCTTCCATGAAGAGGCACATTAGTTGTTGCTTGCAAGGATTTAAGTGCCGTGGCATGGGGTCGTGCCGGAAACTTGCCGGCACGGTATGTACCGGGCCGTGCCGATGCGTGCCAGCCACAAAAATTTTATGTATGCCGACATATAATAGCATGCAATATTTATTTTCTTTGGGAACAAAATATTCTAATTGTTTATTATGTATTTTTATGAAATCTTTTGAACTTTATTGAGAAAACTACTTACTAATTTAAAGAATAGATGGTTTTGAGCTGTGCCATCGGCACGGGGTCTGTATTATGCCGATATCTTATTGGCACGATAGATACGGTTCGTGCCGATAGACACTTAAATCCTTGGTTGTTTGTATACATAGAGAGAGAACTTTTAGATAGTGTTCTTTAATTGAATTAGTCAGTATGTTATTTAAATAATGAAAATAATCGGAAAAGAAGCAGCTCATGAGTATTTTGTTGCATTCTAGGCACTGGAAAGTCTCAATTTCTGAAGTTTGCCGCTAAATTAAGCAACCGATCTGTGATTACAACTGGTTTGGGAAGCACCAGTGCAGGTTTAACTGTTACTGCTGTCAAGGACGGAGGTACTTTTTGTCTTGCTTTTGTTGTAGCTTTGTAACTTATTGTGTTCAAGCCCCCTCATGCCCACATTCTGACTGTGCCGTGTTAACCTAAGGTTTGTTTAAGAGTCGTTTTTTGAGAAATCAGTATCATTTAACAAGTGCCCTGTACTAAGTTCCTGCATCGGAAGGCATGACAATAACCTACCTGTATTTACAAGGCTTGCCATGCATTAGACTGGCTTGGCAGGATTTGGTATTGTAGCATGTGCCTAGCTACCAATGATTTCAGATTCGCATAGTGGAGATGTGGTGATTGCGCCACGCTGAGTGCTGACTATGCCAGCATGCAGATGCATGTCAAAAGTCAAGACTAAGAGGGGCTGTGTGAATTGTCAATACTAACTAAGCCAACCGCCAGGCGCCAGCACACATTGTGTAGTGCTGATAGAGCATTACTGTTACTTTCCTTAATATATCATTGGCTTGTTTCCTTGTATACTTTACCTCCTGTCATTTTTTAATTGTTTGACTTGCTTCATTGGCTCTTCTATGCCAAATTGGAAATTATGTTTGGAATTGTAGGAGTTTAGTTTACCTTAGGCAATGCATGCTACATTAACAACAGCTTATGTTCAAATGTTGTATACTTGTTTTGCAGAAGATAATGTAAGAGGTTTATGTAAATCTGTGCAGAATTTATTGTTAGATTGTTTAGGTAACCAAATCTATATTATAAAGTTTCAAAAAACTGCTTATTCTGGTAGTAACCTTCTTTATAATTAAGCATGAAAGTGAAAAGATTTGGGGCTCTAAATATTGTGCAGCTGGAATCAAAATCTTTTGAAAGATCTACTTCAAGAAAATGATTAAACCTTGTTGTTAGTTTTGAATCAACAAAATCAATAATTGTGAAGATGAAATTCATAATATTGCCTTTGGGTTTTCTACTTCTAACCTGGTTGCTGTTGTCTTATTTTTCTCGTCCTCTTCATTCATTTTGCCCTCGTTAATATGCCATTCTACCTTTTTTTTTTATCAAAAGGGGAATGGATGCTTGAGGCTGGGGCACTTGTTTTGGCTGATGGTGGATTATGTTGCATAGACGAATTTGATAGGTTTGGTTCACTTAATTATATACTTAGTATCTCTCTGCTTCAACTTTAAATACAGTTTAAAAAGGGTCAGTTATATTTTTCCTGTATTCTTTGAATCTTACTGCCCTATAGTGTCTTTTACTTTCTCGCAATCCCTTAATAGAATGTAGTGGCTTCATAAGATTTAAAAACGTCATCTTGATCTGGTATACTGCATCTAAGACTTGTGTCTCATCGTGTATACATATATGATTACTAGATCATCATTTAGATGCTCGGTTATTTAGTTGCCTCAATGCTTTTTATTATCTATCTCCTAATATTTTTCTCTTAGCAACAATACCTGAAATTTTAAATTTAAGGCATGTCATCATCATTTGTTTGCTCAGGAAATTCTTCTCCGTGTTGATACTCACAAAGACATTTTGAATAACTTAGGAATTTGGCACTACTAAGCTTTATGTCGGATTTTCCCCAAGGACATAACTAGTGGGCTTTTTTATAAAATAACCTTTTAAAATTTTATTATTTGCAAAATAACCTTGTCAAAATTATATTTAAAAAATTAATCTCTTAAAGACGGTGAATGATTCACCGCTTTCATAAAGAGCCTAATTTCTCAAAAAAGCGGTGAATCATTCACCGCCTTTTACTTATTTATTGTTTCTTTCTATAATCCTAATAACCACATACATATTTCAACAAATCATATATAATCTTAACAACCTGAAAAATTCTAATAATCTATCCATATAATTCTGACAATAAAAAAGATCCTAATAATCTATCCATACAATCGTAATAATCAAACATCACATATAATCTTAACAAATTGAAATTCCTAATAATATATCCATATAATCCTAACAATCAAAAAATTTTTAATAATCTATCCATACAATTTTAACAATCAAACAAAAATTCTAATATTCCACACACAATCCTAACAACCTCACTTTTTTTATTTCCTGTATAATCTACGTACAATTTTAACAACTTCACTTTTTTTCTCTTTCCTAAAAAATTATAAAGAAGACGGTGAATGATTCACCGCCTATAAAAGACCTTAGAGCCTTTCAGAATGCGGTGAATAATTTACTGCGTTTTGAGAGTTAATTTGCCAAATACTAATTTGATAGGGTTATTTCGCAAATTATAAAATTTTAGATGGTTATTTTATAAAAAAGTCCCATAACTAGTAATCTTTTAAAAATATATATATTTTTCTCTTCTCACAATAACAATAGCTAAGGCCGAAGAGTGGGTGACAAAAAATCATTGGCTTCAAGTAGACATGATTGAATGAATAATGACAATGATAGCAAATGTTTTGTGATATATATATATATATATCTTCCTGGATTACTCTAAATTTGGAAACATCATGATTGGATGGAATTGTGTGGCTGTCTTAAGTGTCTTCATTCCTCTTGCCACTACTTTGGATAATAAAACCTTATGATATGACCAATCTAACTTCCCATCAAATTCTCCAACAATAATGGATGACATACATACTTATAGCCATTAGAGTCAGCTGGACAACCAGATTATACACCAAAGATGCAAGAAACAAGTTCAAGATATTTCAATAGAAGATGATTTAAGGCTTGAAAGTACGAGGAAATATGCTTGGCTTAGAAAGAGGGGACTGCTTATTTGTTCATGGGAAAACCAGCAATTTCAGAGAGCAACTGCTCCGTAGAGAACCTTTTGCCAGAACTTTTTACATTTGAAACAGGGCAAAGCTTTGGTAGGTAGTAGCTACTCAACAATCTTTTTCAAATTTCAACTGAGATGAGACCACATGGGTGAGATCCAACAAAAGTGGCTGTTGTGGGTATTAAAGCGTGATAAACAATATAGCAGATTGATGAGATACTGAAACCTGCTTGTAGCTCCCTTTCAATTGTTGATAGAAAAGA
Source organism: Ananas comosus (assembly GCF_001540865.1). Taxonomy (NCBI): domain Eukaryota; kingdom Viridiplantae; phylum Streptophyta; class Magnoliopsida; order Poales; family Bromeliaceae; genus Ananas; species Ananas comosus. Next base: position 46,582 of record NW_017893430.1, read on the forward strand.
AAATAAATGTCCAGACGAGGAGGGAAATATTCAAAAAAAAAATCACTCTGCTTTCAATTGTATTAGATTCCTATTGTGCTGTGATACTTGAGAGGAGGGAAACGACCTCCGAACTTATACTATGAGGATACCAGCATAACTTACGATGTTGAGTGGAATACATTCGGTGGTCTCTAGATTGACAAGCAAGATGTGCTTACTAGTTTGTTCTGCTGTTGAGAATCACAGATGATCTCATCAAATAATGATCTTTAAACCGCAAAAGTTGAGTAGTTCATACATGCACACTGATGTAGGGCTTCAATATGTGTTCTTGTGGACAGCCCTGAGTACTGAAGTATCATTGGGTTTTTTCCCTTGATGACAGATTAATGTCCAGTACAGGGAACTTACCCTTACTGCTTTTCCCTTAAAGAGATACAGATTAATGTGGGCCATCTACTGGTTCTAGGATTGGTAACTATGATGCAGGCTTTATCAATTGTAATTATTATTTAGATAATTCATTTGGTAGGGTGGGTTTTCCAGACATTCTCTACTTAATATCTGATTCCTTTTGCTGTCGAGAGACTCTAAGAAGAATTGACATCTAACATCTCATCATGTGTTCAGCGAGAGGCATGACAGGGCAACAATACATAACAATGGAGCAGCAAACGATAAGTGTTTGCTAAGGTATATATATTCCCGATTGACAGAATGAAGGAAATTATTTGTAGCTATGTCTATTGCATAGTTGTGGATTTAAGAAGAGTTTAACATCAGATACCTGCATTCTGGGTAACATCCCGAGTTAAAGTACTAATCTTATCTTAGTAATATCTGTTGAATCTTTTTCTTGTGGACAATTTGTGTATTCTAGGAAATTTGTTCCATCCTATTCCTTCCGATATTGTTCTATATCCTGTTCCTTGTACATCACTTCCTCGATCTTGAAAAAAAAAAGTATTAAGTTAGATGTTAGTTTCTCTTTTTCCAGCTGGGCGCTTGTAACACACTCTGACAAAGAACCACCGTCCTTTGGTGCAACAAAATCCAAAAGACAATACGTCCCAATCATGTGGTCGTTAAAATTCTCCCCTTGTTACTTATTTTGCAGTTGGACTGAGAAAATTTTTGTTATAATCAGTTGTATGTCTAGTTGTCTACTTCGAAAACTAATTGATTTATTATTGATTTCATCTTGTTAGTAACTTTGATTCATATATGTATAAGCCATTGTGGCTAGCCCAAGAAAATTTTATATTTAAGAAAAATAATAATGAGGGCAAGTTCTATTTTCGACGCTATATATTTAGGCAGATAATTTTAGTTTGTGAATTCTCATTAGTTGCTTCATTTAATTTTGCCTTCGAAATATTTGCTTCCAAGTTTTCTGTTCTAGAAGTCTTCTTTCTATTTCTTTTTTTTGTGAATTCTCGGCTAGTGGTCAATTTTAGCATCGCAAATTGTTGAACAGAACCTCCTCTACTCTCCTGTTCATCCCTTTGAACTTACATATAATATATATACTAATATATATATTATATATATATATATATTCTATATTGCATGCACATGTCTTGATTCTCTTCACTAGTAGATTTTCCCTCTAATCTGTGAATCTATTTCTTAGATAAGCCAATGTCATTCTGCCACTGCATATCCATTTCGAATGTCTGTTGTGTTGTCTAGTGCATTGAATTTCTGAGATGCGCTAAAATGTGGGCTTGACTATCCAACAATTTAGAAACAGGGAATTTAACATGATTTGAGATTAAGCGATTTCAGGGTGGCTTTATAATTCAATTAAGAATAACTGATCTTTAATACTTGTGTTCCTTTTGTTTCCATATTCAGGCTTGTCTGTAAATACAACTCTTTCTGGACAGTGTTGACAGATTTTGAATAGTTCTTGTGCTCCCCTGGATACGAAAATCCTGAAATGGATGTCCATAGTCTCGTCTCATATACTTAGCTGAGGTAAACTTTATTTTTTTTAAATTACTGCTCTTGGTTCCATTTTTTGTTTATTAATGTATTAAAAGCTCATAGTTTCTGATAACAGAGAATCTGATAATCTGATTTCGAATTGGCTTCAACATTACTCAGAGGTGAAGCAGAAAAAACACATGATGGCTTGGAACATATGTGGTCACTGCCAATGATTAGACGGTAACAGTCTGGGCCCTGAGAAATATTTACTTTATGCTGTTGTATATCCACAACCCGAGTAGTACACTGATGGAAGTGGTTAACTGCACTTTTGTTGAAGAGTATATAATCTAACCAAGTTAAAGTGCGCGTGGCATGGGGCATGCGCTGTCTGTTTAGGTACGGTACGCGCACCGGCACGCTTGCGTGCCTACACAGTGGTAATCGCTTTGCGTGCCGATGATACGCATGACCTTCTACTGGCAAGTTTTGCATGACTATTGTCAGTTTTTTTTTGATTCCAATAAGCTTTTATAATATTATTTTGAAAGCTTAATCAAATAATATGAAATATTTGTTATGTAGCTTTACTATAATCATCAATTAATATACTTGTAAGCTTTTTTTATATGTAAAGTACAACTACACATGATGAAGAATAAAAATTTTTACAGATTAGAATTTTAAAAATGTAAAGACATCTTTCTTTTTTTCTTTTGACCATATTACAGTTTTTCTTTTTATAAAATACAAAAAAATAAGTTTTAAAAACATTTGAAAAAATTATTTTAAGAAGTATTTAAAAAATTTATTTTTTCATTAATTTTTTCAAAAAATATTAGATCTATCAAAAAAATTAAGCAATAAATTATATGACAAATAAATTAAATTAATTTAAGTATCAACTGATTTAATTTAGCTTTTAATTTTATCAGTATTTTTAATCTTCTAATGCAAAACAATTTATGTTTGATGTGCCTCAAAATTTGTTTATTGAATTTGATTTTATTCCCTTAATTCGCCAAAAATTTTGCGAAGCGATAAATTTTGGTAAAATAATTTATGAAAAAAATGGATGTATGTGCTGGAAGTGGAGGGCTCGGACAAAATCTTTTGTTTGTATATTTGATATACAAAAAAAATTAAATGATAATTTTTTTGTTAAGGATTTTATAGGTTGGCGAATTTCGTAAAGTTGTTTGGAGTCTTGAAGAGTTGATTGCAGAAGATTTTGAGAAAAGATTCAAATTGGAGGACAAAGACTCATTCGGAAAGATCGACACCTAAGGTATGTAGAAAAGATCATTTGTGGTGAAGATACATGTTTAAAATAAGTTCAGAAGACTTAGATTGCTTTAAAAACAAATTTCTGAACATTCATGTGTTCTGGGACCGGTCTCTGAGATGGAGAGACCGGTTCCCCCAAGGTCCTCACTGCGTAATCCTTGATGCAACCGGTCCCCTGTGGTGAGAGACCGGTTCCCGAACCTTGGTGGTTCTGTCACGCAGCGAGGGACCGGTCTCAAGTTTGAGAGACCGGTTCCCGAACGTGGGGTTTTTGGTTACGCAGAGAGGGACCGGTTCCTCACTTGAGAGACCGGTCTCTCACAGACCGGTCTCCTCGACAGGACCGGTCTCTGAGGACGACACGAGTTTTTGAAATCGACTTTTTGCAATCCTAGTCTACTTCTAAGTCTTCTAAACATATAAATAAGCTATGTGGGCCGTCTAAAGTTAAGGCTTCTGAATATTTTACCAATTCCAAACCCTAGAAACTCGTTTTCTTCGCTTCGATTTACATGATGAGTTTCTAGCAATCAACATCGGCTTGATTCTTCGTTTTTACTCAATATTTCTTACGAGAATCAAGTAGATGATTGATTAAAGGTGAACCCTCATAGCTTATGGTTTTCAAAAGTTGAATCACCGCAAATCTTCGATTCTACAAGCTCCGGAAGGAGGTTCGGCGCGTGGATCTCGCGCGAAGCTGAGGATTCGGTGGACGCTTCGAGGAGTTGAGGCGTTGACGCTGCGAGGAGTTGCAGCAAGGTCGATTGGTGGATTCCTATCGATCGAGGACCGGCAAAGATCACTGTCAATAAGAAATCGGTAAATTGAGTCGCGTGTTTTTGGTCGAAATCACTTGTACTCAAGTTTTCTTAGTGGATTTTCTTTGCGTGATCGGTCCCGTGGGTTTTTCACTCCGAATTGGAGTTTTCCCACGTTAAATTCTCGGTGTGCTATTTTAATTTCCGCTATTGTGTTTGTTTGCATCGAGATTTTTCGAGTTTGCCGGATTTACACCTATTCACCCCCCTCTAGGTGTTACTTACCTTTTAGATCCTCGGGATCAATAACTTACAAGTGGTATCAGAGCGGGTATAGGTTGTAACTCATGGCTGAGGGCGGTAACATCAATCGACCCCCTCTCTTCGATGGAACTAACTATGCTTATTGGAAAGTCCGAATGAGGGCGTTTCTTATTGCTATCGACGAGAGGGTTTGGCAAGCCGTTGAATTCGGATGGAAACATCCTACTGAAGTGGTCGAGAATGTTACCGGTCCGAAACCTAGAACTAAGTGGACTAAAGACGAAAACGAACTATCTTCGTTCAATGGGAAGGGTATCAATGCTTTGTTCAATGCGTTGAATCAAACTGAATTTTCACGAGTATCAGCATGTGAAACCGCCAAAGAAATTTGGGACACTTTACAAATTACTCACGAGGGTACAAGCTTGGTAAAGGTTCAGAAATTACAAATGTTGACTAGTCGTTTTGATGCTATTCGTATGGAAGAAAATGAAACCTTTACCGAGTATTACACTCGTCTTCAAGATATTGTCAATACTTGTGCAAATTTGGGTGAAAAAATTTCTGAACCAAAAATCATTCGAAAAATTTTGAGAACTCTTCCCGAACGTTTTCGTCCTAAGGTTGCGGCCATTGAAACAGTAAAACATCCGGATGAACTCAAAGTAGATGAACTAGTTGGTGCTCTTCAAACGTATGAAATGACTTTTCCTTCTAATTCGTCTTCTTCCAAGTCTTTTTCTAAAGCCTCAGGCATGGCTCTAAAATCAACAAAAGGAGATGTCTCGTCAACCTCATCAGATTCAGAGTCGGAGCAAAGCTTGGAGGACTTTGAGAAACAACTCGCACTTCTAACAAAGAAGTTCCGTCGGAACTTTAGAAAGAAGTTTCCTCCCAAGTCTAGTTCATCAAAGACAAACAAATCTAAAGGGGGTCCGTCTTCTTCTTCCTCGTCAAAATACAGAAAATCTGATAACTCTCAAAAGGACTCCACAAAAGAGAGGAAAAGCGGTGAAGGTCAAATCCAATGCTACAAGTGTAGGGGCTTTGGCCATATAGCGTCTGACTGTCCTAATAAAAAGACGTTGAAGAAGAAAGCTATGCAAGCTATGACTTGGGACGACTCCTCATCTGACGATTCTACTTCAAGCGAAGAGGATGTAAATGCCACGGCACTGTTTGCACAGGATTCAACTTTCATGTGTCTAGCATCTACTGACTCGATTTCTACGACATCTATACAAGAGAAGTCATCTTCGGAGAACTCATCGGATGAAGAATCGGACGAAGATGACATGGTCGCAGCATATCAACAATTAGTTGTTGAATCAAAGAAGATGGCTAAACACAACAAGAGACTTCGGCGTAGTCTACATGAGTTGGAACAAGAAAATTCAAAGTTGGTCTCTCTAACAAAGGATTTAGAACAAGAGAGAGATGGGTTGACCAAGGCTTACAATTCTTTGCTTGAGAAGTGTTCGTTACTTGAAAATGAAAAGGAGACTCAGGCGGAGAACATCAAGCATCTTACCAAACAAAACTCAGAAGCTAGAGAAGCAAATATGGAATTCACCAAGACGATCATTCAACTGAAGTCGGATTTGAACCAATTTTCATCTGGCTCGAGCAAACTAGATAAGATGCTTGGACTTGGTCAGACAAATAAACTTGGACTTGGTTATGAACGAACATATATTGATCAAGTTACGAAGAACGATGATGGAAACTCGTCTACTGCTGTACCTAAACTTTATGGTAAGTTTGTCCCTCCTAAAAATAATTTGGCTAACAAAACTTGTCATATTTGTGGTGTTTTAGGACATATAAAGAAATTCTGCTTTCAAAAGGGAAAGAGCTCGATAGCTCTCTTGAAGAGTGACCCTAGAATGACATTAAAGTCAATTGTGACTCCAAAGAAGATAGAACAAAAGAAGAGCCAAATTCCGACACCAAATACTCCGAAGCCAAAGGCAAAACCAGCATGGAAACCAAAGAAGGAGGACATGAAGGGGAAGTCAATTCAAATCGTCGACAAGCCACGATCAACAAAAGCAAGCGAACGGACACAACCCAAAACACGTAAGGTTTGGGTGCGCAAAGGTGAACTCTTCCCATGCCTAGTCAATTCACACTTCACTTCATGCTTACGATAACTCATCTTGGTATCTGGATAGTGGCTGTTCCCGTCACATGACCGGAGATAAAAATTGGTTTACTTCTTTGACCAAAATCTCCGGAGGACTTGTTGTTTTTGGAGACGGTCGATCGTCAAAAATCGTTGGAAAAGGAACAGTGACTATCTCAGACGGCCCTACGTTGAATGATGTTTTTTATGTTGAAGGGCTTAAATCTAATCTCGTAAGCATAAGTCAATTGTGTGATGATGGGTATTCGGTGAACTTTTCTGATAAAGAATGCCATGTGACTCGTGATGACAATCTATTCTTAAAGGGCATTAGATCTCAGAATAATTGTTATGTAGTTCCTAGTTCGGCCACTGAACATTGTAACCTAGCGTCATTAGAAACTGAAACTTTATGGCATGAACGACTAGGTCACATCAATTTTAAGGAGCTATCTAAGATAACCAAGAAGGAGGTAGTTAGAGGTGTACCTAAGATTGACTATAAAGAGAACACTGTGTGTGGGGGTTGCCAATTAGGGAAACAAACTAGATCCACACATAAGAACTTGAACCACTTAGGGACAACTAAACCTCTAGAGTTACTTCACATGGACTTGATGGGACCATCTAGGATTCAAAGTTTGGGTGGAAAACGTTATATTCTGCTTATTGTTGATGATTTTACTCGCTATGTATGGAGTGCTTTCTTACGAGAAAAAGCTGATACTTTTAATTATTTTTTTTTGAAATCTGTCTCCGTCTTATGACTGAACGAAATGATAAAATTGTACGCATTCGAAGCGATCAAGGGGGAGAATTCATAAACTCTAAATTTGTTGATTTCTGTGTTTCAAACGGTATAAAACATGAATTCTCGGCCCCCTATACACCCCAACAAAACGGAGTGGTTGAACGTAAGAATCGGGTTGTACAGGAGATGGCTCGTGTTATGCTTCATAGTAAGAAAATTGCTTTACATTTTTGGGCCGAAGCGGTTAACACAGCTGTCTATGTCATCAATCGGATTTATGTACGTCCGGGTACTTTGAACACGCCTTATGAACTTTGGCTTGGTAGAAAACCTAATATTAAATACTTTCGTGTCTTCGGGAGTAAATGTTTTATCCTTCGGGATCGTGAAAATCTTGGAAAATTTGACTCTCGCAGTGACGAAGGCATATTTCTTGGTTATTCTACTACAAGTCGTGCCTATCGTGCGTACAATTTACGAACTAAGACGGTGATAGAGTCTATCAATATAAAAGTAGATGAAGCTTCTTTTGTAAGTTCTTCTGTGAATGGTTCTTCAAATTCTTTGATGAATGACGATGATAATGATTCTCCGTTTGTAATGCCTGTGAATGATGATATTTCTATACCTGATAATTCCATTGCATCTTCTGAAAATATTGCATCAAATGATTCATCTGAGCCACAAAACACTACGCCTGGAATCCCTAGCGGATCTCCTGAAACTATTCCCCTGACTGAGTCAAGAGATCATCCTTTGTCAAATGTGATTGGGGATCCCAATGTTGGTGTACGAACAAGAAGTCAGTTACAATGTGAATTTGCATGTTATGTTTCTTTGATCGAGCCAAAGAATGTTGACGAAGCTCTTGTTGATGAATATTGGATAAATGCCATGCAAGAAGAACTTGGTCAATTTGTTCGCAATGATGTATGGGAATTGGTGCCTCGTCCTGAGCAACAACACATTATTGGTACCAAATGGATCTTTAAGAATAAGAAAAATGAAGATGGTACTATCGTACGGAACAAAGCTAGACTTGTGGCTCAGGGGTACTCTCAAATTGAGGGAATAGACTTTGAAGAAACTTTTGCTCCGGTTGCCCGTCTTGAATCCATTCGTATCTTGTTCGCGATTGCTTGTCATTTTAAAATCACGCTCTTTCAAATGGATGTCAAAAGTGCGTTTTTAAATGGATTTTTAAAAGAGGAAGTTTATGTTGAACAACCGAAAGGTTTTATAGACTCAAAATTTCCAAATCATGTTTTTCGACTGAAAAAGGCACTTTATGGACTAAAACAAGCTCCGCGAGCGTGGTACGAACGTTTAACAAAATATCTTTTGGAAAAGGGCTATAACCGAGGGGGAGCAGATAGAACTCTTTTTGTGAAGCATCTGAAGAATAATTTCATTGTAGCACAAATATATGTGGATGACATAGTTTTTGGGGCTACTAAAGATAAGGATGCCGCTGATTTTGCAAAATTAATGACTAGTGAGTTTGAGATGTCAATGATGGGAGAACTTAATTATTTCCTCGGGCTTCAAGTCAAACAATCAAAAGATGGAATTCATTTGTCACAGACAAAGTATGCAAAGGAACTAGTTAAGAAATTCGGATTAGAAAGTGCAAAGGATTTTGACACTCCGATGGGTACAAGCAACAAAGGATTAGGAATGAACTCAGAAGGTCAGAGTGTGGATGAGAAACAATACAGAAGCATGATTGGTAGCCTCTTGTATCTAACTGCGAGCAGACCTGATATTGCGTTTAGTGTTGGAATATGTGCTCGTTATCAGGCTAATCCTAAGGAAATACACTTGAAAGCAGTTAAAAGGATTATTCGATATGTTAAAGGAACAACCGAGTATGGACTATGGTATCCTAAGGGAACGTCTCTTGACCTAATCGGCTACTCAGATGCTGACTGGGCAGGCTCCGCAGATGATCGGAAAAGTACTAGTGGGGCTTGTTTTTACATCGGACATTGTTTGGTTGCTTGGCACAGTAAGAAGCAAAATTGCATTGCTCTTTCCACTGCAGAAGCTGAATACATTGCAGCTGGAAGTTGCTCTACTCAATTAATTTGGATGAAAAGCTTACTAAGCGACTATCGGATTCCCTCTACCACTCTGACTATTTTGTGTGACAACACGAGTGCAATTAATATTTCTAAAAACCCTGTTTTACATTCTCGAACAAAACATATTGAACTAAGATATCATTTTTTAAGAGAACTGGTGGAATCAAATGTTTTACAACTTGAATACATTTCAACAGAAAATCAACTTGCAGATATTTTAACCAAACCTTTGGATCAAAAACGTTTTTTGCATTTGAGGAAGGCAATTGGTATGAACCCATCCATCTAGATATATTCTATTGAGCCACAGATCATGTGCATGGTGCATATTTTGTTTTCTTTTCTTGCATGATTTTCAGTGTTTGACAATAGATTGTAATATCGAGAATAATCTTGCTGTTTTGGGACGTGATTTGGTCTATGACTTGAATTATTTCATATTTATTTTTTGATTGATCACTTTCAGGGTTATTCTCTATTTGCATATTTTTAAACGATCAAATCTTTAAGATTCTAGTTAACATGTTGAATCATATTCAGCACCTCATGCGTCGAACTTTGAATGTTGCAATCATTTGTTTGATTATCAGTTTTGAGATGAATAAATCTTTCTCTGTTTTGAAATAACTATAATATTTTTAACTTGAGGGTTGCACTGATTTAGGGGGAGTCTTTCTAATTCTAGCTATGAATATTTCTGAAATTCAAGATGTGGAAAGAGTTACATCCCTGCTGGGAGTGTGAAAACTACCACCACATGGAGGAAAGAGCTACCACCCCGGTCGTCCGGTCAGTGTGTGCAGCTACCACATGTTGATTATAGTATCTATGTGAGACAAAAGAAAAGTACCTCTCAGAAAGAGAAAATGTAAGAATAATATGCTCAAAGAGCTATACTGCTTGTAGGTGATATAAGGTGGAATGTTAATAAAGATGCTCAAAGAGCCACTCCTGTCTCAGACGATGTGCATAACTCAATTTAATCATATTATGTTAATTTCACAATTTTGAGAAATATTTATTTCATTCTCTTTAACAAAATATGATGATAAAATGATACAATTTGTTTCTAAGATCTTGCATGATGTGTGGGATTTTATTTTATATGTATCAAGAATTCTTATTGATTTTCGGTTTAAAAATTTTGAAATTTTGAATATCCCTGAAATTGATTTTTCAAAATTCATTTATGAAATTTTATTAAAGTTTTTTTTTGGATGAAAATAGATTATTTGGGATAATTACATATTAAGAAATACCCTTACATTTATCTTTGATTTTTCGGGCAGTTTTTAAAATTTTTGAAAATTTCTGGCTCGGAGACCGGTCTCAGGGAGGAGAGACCGGTCCCTCCGCCCGACCCGATATAAGGGCTTTTGCGGTTTCTTTCTTTTTACTTTCTCAATCGTGTTCATACTCCTCCCCAGAGCTTCTAACATACCTAGGGTGCTGTTGCTTCAAATCTTCATCAATTTCAACTTGATTTTGGTATGATTCTCGGATTTTGTTTCTTTATTATCATATAATCCGGATTTTTGCTTTATTTTGAGTTTTTGGAGATTTGATCTCATGATGTTGTTATATCTCTTCTATTTTTACCCTGATCTTGCCTCTAGATATGTTAGTCAACACTTTCATGCATTATTTCATATTTTGACACAAGTGGTTGGTTGTTTTTGCCATGTTTTCTTCATCAAAACCTAATTTTTCTCATTTTTGCAAACTGTGGTTTTATTTGTTTTTGATGCTTGATCTGTCCATGATTTTCTTAGTTATGTGGCTCTAGGATTATCTAGGATATTACATATCAATTTGCTAAAGTGTTTGGAATCACAAAAATCTAGTGTTCTTATGTTCAATATGTATATATCATTGTGTTTAACAGGGGTGTCTTCGAAAATGTACTCGTGGGTACTCGTGCTTGCGGTTCTTATGGCTGGGGGTGGTCGCGGTAGCAAGCGACAGCGCGCCTCAGCTAAGAGGCCGGTTGAGCAACAACCGGAAGATGAAGGGAGTGAGTATGCCCCGGGTGATGAATCTGAGAGGACGAGCAAGATTGGGAGACCTTTGTTCCTGAAGTGTTGGCTAAGGAAAAGGACACTGGGAAAGGCAAGGGAAAAGGAAAAGCTGTGGATAAAGGCAAAGGAAAAGCAACTGATCGTCCCAGTCGTCGTAAGTCCGGGGGTGTTGAGATTCGAGAACAGGGCTCTGAACCACCACGTCGCAGTTTACAGGATGTTCCATCTAACCGACGGTCAATGTATTCGTCGAAACACTGCATTGGAGAGCGAGATGTTGGGGTGGCCAGTATTATTAGTTGTGTGCCGGGTTTTCAGGATCTGTTTGAACAGGGGAATCTTCATCAGATTTGTGATTTTTCCGGAGCAAACAGGTTATTGTTTGGAGCTGATCAGAGAATTTTACATGAGGGCAGGTCACCTCAGTGATTCTGACGGGGGTCCGTACGTGTTTAAGACTTCTGTCCGTGGTGTTGAGTTATCCATCACTCCTGCGACAATAGCTTCGGTGCTTGAGATGGAAGCTAAGACTGATGGAGTGGAGTATTTGCAGGCTGGGTTCGACTCACTTCGCGATTGGAACCGTGTCGTGAACACTATCTGCATGCCGGGTACTGAATCAAACGGAATTATGGTTATGTCCAAGGATTTTAAAATGGAGTACAGATTTCTGAATTTTGTGGTTTGCTACAACATCATGCCTCTTGCGAACACGAAAATCTTGAGATGGGATCGGATTCTGTACATGTATCTCTTGGGTAGGCCAGATTTTGTGAGTGCAAGAAACATTAACATGAATATTCCGTTTCTGATATGGCGGCGGATGGCGAAAGACATCAAAACCTCTGGGCAAAATGAGAGGTTACCGTTTCCTATGATAATTATGCGGATTTTGTGACTTCGTGAGGTGGATGTTAGGTGTACATCGTACGAGCACAGTTTGGGTCGGATTAATGAAAGGACGTTTGTGAAGTCCTCGGTGCAGCTTCGTACGCCGTCACAACGTGCTTCTTCCCCTCCTGCAGCTCCACCTCCTGCTACTGCTACTTCTTCCCGTCCTTCTATGGATATTTCTGAGGAAGATATTTCCGTTTCTTCGGTTTATCGCGAGCAGCAACGTCTGTCTGAGGAGCTTCAGAAGTTGTCTTCAGAACAAGCTGCGATTCGTAAGGATGTGAGCAAGATGAAGCGCTTGTTGAATATGATTTTTGACAAATTGGGATGTTGTCGGGCCGATTTACCTTCAGGAGATGATTCTGATTAGGATTTACCGACCTTCTCCTTTTGTCGTTTTGGCGCTTTCTGACAAAAAGGGGGAGATGATGGGATGGATGGATGGTCTCTTAATGATGATGATGATGCATTTAGCTTAGGGCTTTGCTTAGTTAAGATGACTTTGTTTTAATGCTTTAGGTGTTTGGTGTTTTCGTTTAGTTTAACTATGAACTATGAAGTGTGAACTTTAGTTGATTGTTTGATCTTCTTGATACTTGATACTTCTTGATACTTGAATCTTGATTATGCTTTGAGAATGTTTTTGCAGGAATAACTCAAGACTTCAAGACTCCGTGTCTAAGTCATAGAGTTTGTATTAAGGGTGTAATAGTGTAAATTTCGTTTATTGGATTGATCATGCAGGAGATTATCGTTTGGTGATTGCGATGATCTTCTTTTTATGATTTATTGGTTGTATACGAATTTTGTATTATATTTTGTCACGAAATCGCCAAAGGGGGAGATTGTTAAGGATTTTATAGGTTGGCGAATTTCGTAAAGTTGTTTGGAGTCTTGAAGAGTTGATTGCAGAAGATTTTGAGAAAAGATTCAAATTGGAGGACAAAGACTCATTCGGAAAGATCGACACCTAAGGTATGTAGAAAAGATCATTTGTGGTGAAGATACATGTTTAAAATAAGTTCAGAAGACTTAGATTGCTTTAAAAACAAATTTCTGAACATTCATGTGTTCTGGGACCGGTCTCTGAGATGGAGAGACCGGTTCCCCCAAGGTCCTCACTGCGTAATCCTTGATGCAACCGGTCCCCTGTGGTGAGAGACCGGTTCCCGAACCTTGGTGGTTCTGTCACGCAGCGAGGGACCGGTCTCAAGTTTGAGAGACCGGTTCCCGAACGTGGGGTTTTTGGTTACGCAGAGAGGGACCGGTTCCTCACTTGAGAGACCGGTCTCTCACAGACCGGTCTCCTCGACAGGACCGGTCTCTGAGGACGACACGAGTTTTTGAAATCGACTTTTTGCAATCCTAGTCTACTTCTAAGTCTTCTAAACATATAAATAAGCTATGTGGGCCGTCTAAAGTTAAGGCTTTTGAATATTTTACCAATTCCAAACCCTAGAAACTCGTTTTCTTCGCTTCGATTTACATGATGAGTTTCTAGCAATCAACATCGGCTTGATTCTTCGTTTTTACTCAAAATTTCTTACGAGAATCAAGTAGATGATTGATTAAAGGTGAACCCTCATAGCTTATGGTTTTCAAAAGTTGAATCACCGCAAATCTTCGATTCTACAAGCTCCGGAAGGAGGTTCGGCGCGTGGATCTCGCGCGAAGCTGAGGATTCGGTGGACGCTTCGAGGAGTTGAGGCGTTGACGCTGCGAGGAGTTGCAGCAAGGTCGATTGGTGGATTCCTATCGATCGAGGACCGGCAAAGATCACCGTCAACAAGAAATCGGTAAATTGAGTCGCGTGTTTTTGGTCGAAATCACTTGTACTCAAGTTTTCTTAGTGGATTTTCTTTGCGTGATCGGTCCCGTGGGTTTTTCACTCCGAATTGGAGTTTTCCCACGTTAAATTCTCGGTGTGCTATTTTAATTTCCGCTATTGTGTTTGTTTGCATCGAGATTTTTCGAGTTTGCCGGATTTACACCTATTCACCCCCCTCTAGGTGTTACTTACCTTTTAGATCCTCGGGATCAATAACTTACATTTTTTACTTACCTAATAAGTAAATTTTCGATTTGTATTGTCTTTGGAGGGGTGTGGGGTATCCAGAATATTTCGGATATTCCAAAGAACAAAACAAAAAGAAAAAAGCAAAAAGCAAAAAGTAAAAAAAAAAAAAAAAAGAAGCAAAAAAGCAAAAAAAAAAAAAGCAGAGTGCCAGCCCGTGCCGACTTTAAACCTTATATCTAACACCTGCAACTGGTGACTGTGCTTATGATTAAATGAAGATCAAATCTGAAATGGCTTTTAAAGAGTATTCACTTGTATCCTATGTGAAGAGATTTCATTAGTGTCTGCATCAAAGCCATTTCATATATCTACATCAAAGCCATTTAATCAAGCATTTTCCAACTCGTTAATTGTGTTATCTCTGTTAGCTGCTCTTATAGTTTAGTACATGCTGTCACTTGCGTAACCAAATCTTGGACCGGCAAATTCACTTAAAATGACAATTTTGGACTATGATGTACAGTGAGTTTTTCTGCTAGAACAGTATGGACTGACTTGTTTTGATGTTTAGCCCAACCTGGTGGTATAAGTCCTAGATGTCTTATGGCTATTGTAGGTACATACACTATGTAAAGCAGCATTTTAAACCAGTGCTGACGAAGGAATCGGAAAAGGTTATCTCAAGTTACTATCAGCTGCAGCGGAGATCAGCAAACCATAATGTGGCTAGAACTACTGTACGGATGCTTGAGAGTTTGATAAGATTGGCCCAAGGTAAATACTACCATCTAAAGGTTCACCAGTTATACTTTCCTATTTATGTTCGGCGGTATAGGTGGGGTTTACCTCTGTATTTTCCAGCACATGCAAGACTCATGTTTAGAGACATAGTAACGCAGCTGGATGCTATTGCGGCCATTTTATGCATCGAGTCCTCAATGACAACATCTGCCATTGTTGACAGTGTGGGAAATGCTTTGCACTCTAACTTCACTGATAACCCTGACCAGGAGTGTATCCTAACATTTTAGTTTTCCTGTCTAAATAGCTGAACAATTGTGTTACAGTATGGCTGTTCTGCATTCAAGTGTACATAGGTTTTTATATATATATATATATAGAGCTAGGCTGGTATATACCAAGTTGTTTTCAATAATGCGGCTTCCAAATTAACGATCGGCTCCGTTAGGCTTGATCTATACTATTAAAAATATTTGGAAACTAAATTTTATAATTTTTCGACATCATTTGGCTAGTGATCAAAAGGTCTCAAAATTGATAATTTTAATGGTAGATGTGATGCATTTGTAAATTTAACGGTGTAAAACAATTCAAATCAGATGAAATTTTTATAGGAAATTTTTTTTTACTATTTAGAGTAAAATCAGTACCCCTGATCTTAAATTCAAGTCTTATATCATCATTTTTTATGAAATTTTTATTTTTAGCTGTTCATTTTTAGACTACTCGTTTGATAGGTAAATGATACCGAAAAATTATAAAATTTAGTTTCCAAATACTTTCAATAGTGTAGATCAAGTCTAACGGAGCCGATCGTTGATTTGGAAGCGGCATCATTGAAAACAACTTGGTAGCACGGAGGCCTCCGTGCTACCGATAGTATACCAGTCTAGCTCTATAGATATATATAACTCTTTTATTTTAAGGCTCCTATAAAAATATGTTACTGCAACTTTAGTTGTCACTTCTGGTAACAACTGATAGTCTTTAAATTCTTTTATTTTACAATCTTTTTTCTGCCTACATTAAAAAAAAAAAAGGTGAAAAATCTTTTTTCCTCCTGCCAACTTTAGTATGCCTTGACATGCCATAGATGTCAAGCAGGAAAAGATAATCCTTGAGAAGCTTAGGATGATCCAGACGTTTCCATGATATTGGATGATTAGAAGCTGCAACTGTGGAAATCCGGAAAGCCTTTGCATGCCCTGTAGCTAAATGCATAACTAACGGCCAAGGAGATGGTGATATAAAGTTGTCTTGGCTTGGGAGTAATCAGATGATTGATGCCTACATTCTCACTATGTATTAACAGGTCTGCACTGTCACAATGTTCATATGGAATATAAACACATTGTTTTCTACTTGTATTTTCTGAGAACCAATAGGCTGCATTTTTGTTGATCCTCATTCGATATCAGCTGATCTGGTTCTAACATATTTTCTTGTTTCATGTTAGGTTGCCGTTGTTTTTGTATGGACTCAGTGTGCCCTGTATAATTTCCTGTCGTTCTGATGATAATCTTGGTTTCTTTGACCGCCATATCAATCTAAGGTACGAAGCTATCAGGCTTTTTAATCACTCTTTCTAATTATATGTACTTTTTTGTCACTTTATATATCACATCGAGGAAGAGTGCAAATTTAGTTCGAAATTGTTTTTTGACCGCCAGAAACTCTAAGATGGGTAGGGGTGGAACTGGGCCAGGTTTGGGTCGGGTTATACTATGCCCAAGCCCAGCCCAAATAAAAATGTTGGGCTTCGGGTCGGGCTTTTATCCAATGTTTTTAAAAAATTAAGGTCCGGCCCAAGCCCAAGCCCAATGCCCAATACCCATCGGGCTTTGTGGAGGCCTATTTTATTCATTTATCATATAATACATAAATACTTTTATTTGTATAAAATTAAAATAAAATACTTAGTTTTAGTTTGATCACATCAAAAAAATTAATATCTAACATCAAATATATCCTAATATAGAACTAAATATTTTGTAATATATAATATATCCTCATATATATATATAAGTACATATCATTAATAACAATATATACTATATATGATATACTATATTATTTATTTCTTTTAATAGATAAGTAATATGTATATAATTAAATATTTTATTTTGATAATTAATATATCGGGTTTTTGGCTCGGGCTCGGGTCTAGCTTGGACATGCCCAAATAGGCCCAAAATTTTTTCGGGCCTAAATTTTTAAGTCCGGCCCGAACCCAAAGTTACATTTTTAATACCTAAAGTCCGGCCCAAACATGGCCTATTGGGCCAGGCCTTGTTTAGGCCGGGCCCCAATTCGACCCCTAAAGATGGGTGATTTTATGCTTTTGGATTACCCAAAATATCAGTCTGATAAAAACAGTCAAAGAGTTTAGTCTTAACATTCTCGCTCATGTGCATGTTGTAAAGTAGGTATTAAGTGAACCATGTTTTGTGCCTTAGGAAGCGGCAACGGAAGAAACAACGAAATAATAGACAATAATGTTAGCCATAAAATGGTGGATGGTAGAATCAACAATCAAGCTTAGGACCTTTTGGAAAGAAGGAACTTAGGATTGACTTTGATATCATATTTTACTTAGAGATTGATTGTTGGAAAATATTTCTTATCTTTTATTAAAATATTTTTTAATAACAATTCGAAAGTTTAATATCAGTTTTAGAAAAATTCCGAGAAAGAAATTAAATAACGAATACTGTAAAAAAAAGGATTAGAAAATGTCTGTGGATTGAGGCGTGCAGAGTACTGTTATAGAAGTGAAATTGCTCCTCTACGTACGAGGCTTTTCAGCAATTTCTTCCAGCGATACAACGATCACGTTTCACTCCATCGGCACGATTTCAAGGTGGTGCAAGATGAACCTAACAAGCTTCAGATCCAGCGAAAATATGAGAAAGCTCGGCGTAAATTGGCGCAAAAGATCAATGACGAGAAAGCAGGAAAAGGCAAGGTAAATGATAGGGGTTTCCTCTTAGGTATGCTTGGGTTCATATTGAACTCATGCAACCTCGTCCAATATATATAACCAAGGCAAGAATCTTGCTTCAACACGTTAATTCCGTATAGAACAAGATAAGTCCAAGATTATACGGGATTATGGATTAGGATAAAAATAAAGATAAAACCGAAAAAAATAAAAATAAAATAAATCGGGTGCATGGACTGCGTGTGCCGCCGCCCGCCCAGTTCGTGCTCGTGCCGTGCGTGCGTGCGTGCATTTAGTTGAGAGCATAACTCTTATTTTCTTCCAAGCAATATATAATTACAACAGTACACTTAGTTTTTAATGTGGGACTAAATAATACATATGAAAATTTTAGTTGGGCTCCTAAACAAGGCCCATCAAGTATTGGGCTGCCTAAGAGGTCTAATGAATTTTAAATCATCAAAAACCCAATAAAATCTAACATTGATCAAGTAAGAAATAGTTCAAATTAGTTTTAAGTCTTAACAAGCAGGACCGGACCATAAATAAGTACCTGGATGGCTGGACCAAGTTAGTCTAGCTGTTGGAGTCCAGCATAGCATTCTGTGGCTGTCAATCCGCAGTTCTAATGCATAGCCCAGCCCATCATAACAACATTTGTTTGTCCACTTACCGATCGTCCCTAGAGCAAGTGGCAAAGGGCTTGGTGGTTGGTAGCCGAGGCCCAAGTTCGAATCCTAATTCATTCATATTTTCAGCTAAGTTTATTTCTAAATGAAATAAACGAAGCGGGTAGCATGCTATTTATTTCCCAAAAAAAAAAAAACATTTGTTTGTCTACTTGGAATTGGCTATAAACTGCACACCAGATACGGCATGCTAAAATGGTAGTCTTCCCAAAGCACAGTTGTCCAGCCAACATTGGTTTGCAACAACACTGGTTTGTATCTCAGTTGTTTTTGAGCTTACCTCGACAATTCTACCGAAGCTTAGAATTGATTTGATATTCTGGTGAGCAAAAGTTTGCGTACAAGCAAGCATACACTTGGGTGCATATAGTATGATGCATTGATGTGTGATTACCAATCTTAGACAAAAGTGGACAGAGTGGAGGATTTCTGATTTTAGAAGAAGACATGTAGCGGCTTATGTACTGACTTCATAACAGCTTGATTCTTTATCAGTAAGTTTCTCAAAGCATGAGAAAATGCTTCTTTTACGGATTGAGTGAATTTACTGGGCAAAGCTCCTACAACTGGGCAAAGCCACCGTAACTTTCGGCCCGCAACATAAAATCATGAAAAATATTTAAAGTATCTAGAAAATGAATTTTTGTAATTTTTCGATATTATTTATCTAGTAATTAAAGGAGTTTAAAATCAATAATTTTAATAGTCGTGGTGAGCCGTTTGCAAGTTTAATGATATAAAAATATTCAAATTGTGTGAAATTTCTATTTTATACTATTTAAAATAAAATTAATATCTTTGATCTTGTACTCTGTCTCCGACAAATTAAACTGTCCTTTAGAAATCACTGATGTCATCTTATTTTTAGTTTACAAATTTTATTGTACTTAAAAAAAAAATTAACTGACTTTTAGACATAAATGATGTGGTACCATTGCTATATAAAGAACACCTTGTTTGCTAATCTAATACTCTACCAGGTACTAACACCAATTCTTACCCTTTTCAGTTGGAAGCGTAGTAGCTATACTATATTATCTATAATAATTATTTTTTTTGGAGAAAAATATGATAAAAATATTTTTAAAAAAATCAGGATGAAATGGGTGAACTGTAAGAATACAATTTGATTGGTTGAAAATGCTACATCGCTCATACACGACTGTTGCAATTTAGAGTTTCTTTCCCTGATCTGTCTGTTAACTTTATTTTTTTTTCTCTCATTTTAAATAACTTGGCGAAACGGCGCCTCTAGGAGATCAGTTACTCTCTCCCCAGCGCCGTGGGCTCGAGGAGGGCCGCTACCACAGCCGCTCCATTCCTCGTCGTTATCCCCATGCCAGCTTCTCTATGTGTATCCTCTTTCCCCACTCTTTGTGACTTGTGAGCCTCCTGTTTTCAACCTCGGGGTGGTTGGCGCCCCCTCCTCCCCTCATCGCGGGCCCTACCTCAGTTTTTGTTTTCTAGCTATATACTCCGTGTGACAGCTCCTCCCGCGCTCTGTTTGCGGTTTTCTCGGTGGGCCACCACCGAGAAAGATGCGCGGCCAAATTCAAAGTCCACAGCTCGCGGAAGTGCCAGCCACGAGGTTCCGGTTCTGTTGCTCTCCCCCGACCCCTCCGCCCTTCCTCCGTGGGCCCGACCTCAATCACTGTTACCTCCCCCCTCTTTCATTCTCCCGTGGGCCCCCACGGCCGACCTCTTCTATTTAAACTTTACTTCCTCCTTTTTCCTGTGGGCCCCATCCCGGCCCATGTATGGGGGTGAGTAGTACTAGTAAATGGACCACCTGGCTTCTTGTTGGGGGGGTCTCGAGACTCAATAGCCAATAGCCCCCAGTCGCTTTCAAATCTTTTGCCTTGCTTTTTTTTTTTTTTTTTTTTTTTTTTTTCCTTGTGTGACTGCTTGTTTGGCTCCCGTTTTACTTGCAGCATCTCAAAATTTATTTTTGCTGCAGCGGAAATGAAATGAAGTTTGAAATTCAAAAGCAGAAGCTCAAGTTAATACTTCCACTAAAATGTGTTCATAGATTTTGGAATAGTAGACGTTTAATTTTCAAAAAAAAAATTCCGTCATCAGTATTGTACCGTACAGCAAAACTGAAGGGGCCAAAATCTGGCATGTCTCTGCTTTTCTTTTCTTTTTCTTTTATTTTTTTTTTGTTTTTGTGGGGCGTGGGGTGGGGTGGGGTGGGGTTTGGATAGGAGGAAGTAATCTCCATGTGAGCACCGGCTGGTGAGTGGAACTGACCCTTTTCTCTCTCTTTCCCTGCATTCGAGTAGGCAAACGACAAGGCGAGATGGGGAAAGAAAGATTGGGACGGTAGGTGGTGTGTTGTGGGCCTCAGCGGGAGGTGGGGAAGAAGCTCGAGGGAATCCCGTTGTCCTCGGAGAGGGGCTCTTATCTGTAGGGAAAAATTTCGTGGGGAGCTCAGTTCTCCCTTAAGGAGATCTAATTTTTCGGCACATATTATTTTGGATTAATTTTATATAGATTTCTACAAATATAATAAATTATAAATAAATATATTTATATAAAATTTGATTTTCATATGTTGTTTTAATAAAAGTTTTAATATTTTTAAATATTCTTTTCTAATTTGTTATTACTAAAACATTGCTTATTTTATAAGTGAAATAAATTTTTTGGTATCACAAATATGTTCTTCTAAAAGCCTCTAACTTTTAATTAAAAAAGTGTAAACAAGTTAATTTATCTTATTAACTAATTAAGTTTAAGTATTTTATCTATGGTTAACTAATTTTTTTTAACGGATCTTAATGGTAGGGATATATTTGAAAATATCAGGATTTTTGCAGGAATAACATATAAAAGTTGAATTTTGTAGATATATATCTGTAATTCATTATGTTTGTAGAGATCTGTATGAAATTAATCTAAAATAATATGTGACAAAGAATTGGATCTCCTTAACGGAGTACGGAGAGCTCCCCACGGAAAATTTTTCCCTACAAATAGAGCTCCTCTCCGAGGACAACGAGATAGTTCTCCAATAAGATGTCGTTGGGAGCTCTCCACTGAAATTTTATTCTGTTGCAGAGAGACCCTCTTTGAAGAGATTACACTCGGGACCTCGTCCACCACGTCAGCCATGGACCGCTCGAGGTTTTCACCCTGAATTTGAAAATTTTTAGGCCTGTGGTAATTAAAAGCACCTTATTTTATAATTTTGAGGGCTTAAAATATTCACTTTTGTATTTTGTGGTAGTTGAAAATCACAAAAGACAAAAGAACTGACCACTTCTGGTGCAAGTGGCACAGGACTTGATGGTTGATAATCGAGATTCTAAGTTCGAAATCTAGTTATTTTATATTTCAAACAAAGTTTATTTTTATAAAAAATAAACGTACTGGATAGTGTATTATTTTTCTCTGTTAAAAAAAAAAAGAGAACACAAAAAAGCCTGAATGTTCGTCATTGCAAGTTTATAGTATTGGTAATGAAAAGATTAAAAGCGCATTGAATTTTTTTTAGGCCTTCTAAAATATAAAATAGATTTTTTGAGACATTCTAATTATTTTCTACGTAAAAAAAATATTTTCTTAACTTGTCCAGAGTATTGAAAGGAGATGGATGATGGAGGGTGGATACCTTCTGTGGAGGCGACGCTTCTCTGTTTAGATAGCCACTAATGTACGGCAGCATGCATGATGCTGTTATGTCCTTTGATATTGGCACTTTTGTCTTCGTGGTTCGACGGTAACAAGTTTAGGTTCAACCTGTCGCTACATGATGCGTTCATATTGGTGGTTTTCAATTTAATTCGATCCATATAAAATATGTACTACGATTTATTCTAATAAGTTAAGAATTAGAATGAATTATACGTTTCTTATTAGTTAAAAAATGTATCTCTTCGTAGATATTTATTATGGATATCTTAATTGTAATCTCTATGTTAGATTCAGAATATTTTAAGGAGTTCCGTTATTTTATAAATATGTTTTATTTCTCTGTTGTGCTTTATCATATCTAATTCGATTTAAAAGAATTTATGATTTATCTTCTTCCTCCTTCTCTCTTTTATTTTTTTTTTGAGATTTTTCTCGGGTTTTGGAGTGTGGACATAGAAAAATATTCTGGTAGTCATTTTCGATTGGCGTCCGTCGTATTCGATTTGCACCCCATTCGTGTCCGACGCATCCGATTAGTGACGCGAGGTGTAGGCGTGGGAGAAGGCGAGATATGTGGGAAATTTAGAAGTATCGAGATCAGGACTATCCAAGCAGGCTAGTAAAACAAGCAATCTGACAGAGGCACTATATTCAAGTATTCATGACAGAATCAAGCATATAGATATCCGTTTTTCTATATTCTAGAGATGATTTGGTTAGGCGAAATCACTCTTAGGGTGCGTTTGGTTCGCATTATGAAAGATTACTAGGAATAAAAGATATCCGAGAATCTTATTCCTATTCATCCTATTACTAAGAATATGGAATTCCTGTGTTTGGTTCGCACGGTAATATTAATTAGCCATGTTATTTAATATTATAAAAAATATACAATTAATTAATTAATTAATTAATTTAATTTTAGATAATGTTATCAAAAGTTTCAACATCTTTTTAGAAAAAAGAAAGAGAGAGTATAAGTTAGAGAGAGAGAGCATAATTAAAAAAATAGAAAGAAAAATATAGTCGAAATTAGAGGGAGTGAGAGAGTTGAAATTTTAGAAAAAGAGAGAGAGAGAAAGCTTAGTTTAGAGAGAGAAAAAAAAGTTGAATTTTAGAGAGAAAAATAAGTTTAGAGAGAGATATAAGGTTAGAGTGTAAAGAAAAATAATATCAATTAGCCGGCGGGTAAAAAGAAAGAAAGAGATTAGACATATTATGATTATCCCAATCCATTAATATGAGGATACCCACCATTCCTCAAGGGAATGAGATTAATACTTTGGAGTGAATCTTATTCCCAAGTGAATCTAATATTACCAACTAGATTACTTAGTGCGCTTAACCAAACACCGTCATATTTTTTTATTCCCATTGGATTACTAAAAATTTTTAAAAGATAGCGCGAACCAAACGCACCCTTAGATATATCTCCACTGCTAGGATGGTGGCTGATCCATTGACCAAGCCGATAGTCAGGTATATGTTCTCGACTTAATTAGGAGTTTTAATCTTCGCAGGTTTTGATGCATGAATATTATTTTGTATCTTACGTTTTCTTAATAAAAATATAATTTTCTTCTTTTAATGTGATTGTGTAATTGATACTAATAGGCACATGTTTCGATAAGTCATCAGGCTCAGATCAATCCACTAACATGGGTGATCGCCCTCATGGCCTTTTTTTTCTTCTTCTTCTCCGACGACGGCGGATTGGTGTATACGTGCAAATGTATAGTAGCGATTTCTTTGTCAGTTTGATCAATACGATCGTCTTCGTGATAAGTTGACCTGATCAAATCCGGCATTGGATCATTACTATATTGTGCGCGCGTATTCACTAAACGCCCGTCTCCCCAACACCGACGAAAGATCTACATGAGCATGCAAATGACGTGAAGACGAACCTCCAACCGATTTCATTGTGCGGCCGTCTTCGTGATAGGCTCGACACGCTCATATCTCAAAAAAAATAATGATAATAAAACAATATAAAAAATAATAAAATAAATATTTATCTTAGATCGCCGTCTTCGTGATAGGCTAGATCCAATTTGACATAAACCGGGTCGGTTAATTAAACCGGGTCGCCGTCTTCGTGATAGGCTCGACCTGAGTTCGGTTAATTAAACCGGGTCGCCGTCTCGTGATAGGCTTGATCCGGGTTCGGTTCATTAAATCGGGTCGCCGTCTTCGTGATAGGCTTGACCCGAGTTCGGTTAATTAAACCGGGTCGCCGTCTTCGTGATAGGGTTGACCCGAATTCGGCTAATTAAACCGGGTCGCCGTTTTCGTGATAGGCTTGACCCGAGTTCGGTTAATTAAATCGGGTCGCCGTCTTCGTGATAGGCCCGGGTTCGGTTAATTAAACCGGGTCGCCGTCTTCGTGATAGACTTGACCCGAATTCAGCTAATTAAACCGGATCGCCGTCCTCGTGATAGGCTTGACCTGAGTTCGATTCAATTAAACCGGATCACCGTCTTCGTGATAGGTTTGACCCGAGTTCGGCTAAATAAACCGGGTCACCATTTTCGTGATAGGCTTGACTTGAGTTCGGTTCAAATAAATCGGGTCGCCGTCTTCGTGATAGGCTTGACCTGAGTTCGGTTAATTAAATCGGGTCGCCGTCTTCGTGATAGGCTTGATCCGAGTCCGATTAATTAAACCGGGTCGCCGTCTTCGTGATAGGCTTGACCTGAGTTCGGTTCATTAAACCAGGTTGCTGTCTTCGTAATAGGCTTGACCCGAGTCCGGCTAATTAAACTGGATCGCTGCCTTCGTGATAGGCTTGACCCGAGTCAACCAAACCATAATGACAAATCAAATCGGATGATAAGCCGATCAAGTCTAATCAATGAGTCTAATTGAACCATTAAAGACATTAATCGAAGCAAATCAAACTACAAGCTAGTTTGACTTGAACAAAACCATGAAGGATCCAACCCGAACTAAAATGCGTCCGATCTGAATCAAACCACAAGGGATTTGACTTAAACCAAAGTGGATCCGATCCAAGCTGAACCGAACCGGATCCCGTCTGAACCAAATCATAATGGATTTGACTTAAACCGAAGCGGATCCGATCCAAGCTGAACCGAACCGGATCTCGTCTGAACCAAATCATAATGGATTTGACTTAAATCGAAGCGGATTCGATCCAAGTTGAACCGAACCGGATCCCGTCTGAACCAAATCATAATGGATTCGACTTAAACCGATGAGGATCCGATCCGAGCTGAACCGAACCGGATCCCGTCTGAACTAAATCATAATGGATTCGACTTGAACTTGAACCGAAGCGGATCCGATCCGAACTGAACCGAACCGGATCCAGTCTGAACCAAACCATAAAGGATTCAACTCGATCCGAAGTGGATCCTACTTGAACCGAACCAGGAAGGAGCCAATTTGAACCGAAGTGGATCCAATCTGAATCGAACCAGGAAGCATTCGACTCGAACCGAAGTGGAGCCGGTTTGAACCAAACCATAAAGCATTCAACTTAAACGGAAATGGATCTGATCTGAACGGAACCAGGAAGGGTTCGACTCGAACCAGAGTGGATCCGATCCAAACCGAACCAAATGGATCCGACTCGAACCTAAGTGGATCCGATCCGAACCGAGCGGGAAAGGATCCGACTTGAACCGAACCAAGAAGGAGTCAACTTGAACCGAAGAGGATCCAATCCGAACCGAACCAGGAAGGAGTCAACTTGAACCGAAGTGGACCCGATTCGACTCGAACCGAAGTGGATCCTGTCCGAACCAAATCATAAAGGATTCGACTTAAACTGAAGTAGATCAGATCCAAACTGAACCGAACCGAATCCCGTCTGAACCAAGTTATAAGGGATTGGACTTGAATTGAAGTGGGTCCGATCCAAACAAAGCCGTACAGGATTCGACTCGAACCGAAGTGGGTCCGATCCGAACCCAACCGTAAAGAATCCAACTCGAACCGAAGAGGGTCCGATCTAAACTGAACCGAACTGGATCCGAACCGAACCAGATCCTGTCTGAACCGAACCGAACAGAATTCAACTTGAACTAAAGTGGATCTGATCCATACTGAACCGAACCGGATCCCCTCTGAACCAAGCCGTAGAGGATCCGACTTAAAGCAAAGTGGATCCGATCCGAACTCAACCACAAAGAATTCAACTCAAACCAAGTCTTGATGAACCAAAGCATAACGGTTCAACCCAAACCAAGTCTTGATGGGTCTCGAACCAAAGCATAACGATTCATCCCAAACCAAATCCAAAGCGACCAAACAAACTTAAGGTCGCCCAACTTAAACCAAGTCTTAATGGGTCCCGAACCAAAGCATAACGGATCATCCCAAATCAAATACAAGAGGTTTAAGCCAACCCAAAACCAAAGTCCATAAATAAATCCCAAAACCAAAGTCCACAAATAAATCCCAAAATTCAAAATCCACAAATAAAATCTCAAAATCCAAAGTTCACAAATAAAATCCCAAAAATCTAAAGTCCACAAATAAAACCCTGAAATCCAAAGCCTCTCAAATCTAAACGACCGTAAAGTCGTTAAACTAAACCCAAATTCAAACGACCGAAACGTCGCTAAACTAAATCCAAATTCAAACGACCGAAACGTCACTAAACTAAATCCAAATTCAGATGACCGAAACGTCGCTAAACTAAACCCAAATTTAAACGACCGAAACGTCGTTAAACTAAGCCCAAATTCAAACGACCGAAACGTCGTTAAACTAAACCCAAATGCAAACGACCGAAACGTCGTTAAACTAAATCCAAATTCAAACGACCGCAAAGTCGCTAAACTAAACAATCAAATTCAAACGACCGTAAAGTCGTTAAACTAAACCCAAATTCAAACGACCGAAACGTCGCTAAACTAAACCCAAATTCAAACGACCGGAACATCGCTAAACTAAACCCAAATTCAAACGACCGAAATGTCGCTAAACTAAACCCAAATTCAAACGACCGAAACGTCGCTAAACTAAACCCAAATTCAAACGAACGAAACGTCGCTAAACTAAACCCAAACCCAAACGACCGTAAAGTCGTTAAACTAAACCCAATCCAAAATATCTCCAAATCGACAGAATTTTAAATCATATATTTAGAATTCAGTCAAATGATATCAAGTTTATTTGAACTCTAACATATATACTTAGAGTTTATCCGACTAATCCTAACCTATATACTTAGGGTCTAGTCAGCTTTTTGCTCTAGCACATATACCTAGAGTGAAATTCATACCCGATCGAGCTCTAATACATATACTTTGAGCTCATACGAATCAAATCCGACAAACCCTAACGCAATACCTTAGGGCTTAGTTAGATCTTCACTCTAGCACATATAACTAGAGTGAAAACATATTAAACTCGGTTAATCCTGATCCATACACTCAGGAATTAGCCATTCTCTACTTTCGGGTAATATCAAATCCGATCTACCTCAATACATATACTTGGGGTTTGGTCACATCTCCACCTTGGAATATACAACCAAGGTGAAACCGACCGTCATGTCATTAAACTGAGCACCGAAACTCAAACCGACCGTCATGTCATTAAACTGAGCATCAAAATTCAAACCGATCGTCATGTCATTAAACTGAGCACCAAAACTCAAACCGACCGCCATGTCATTAAACTGAAACCGACCGCCATGTCATTAAACTGAGCACCAAAATTCAACCGACCGTCGTGTCATTAAACTGAGCACCAAAATTCAACCGACTGTCGTGTCATTAAACTGAGCACCACAACTCAAACCGACCGCCATGTCGCTAAACTGAGCATCTCAAACTCAAACCGACTGCCATGTCGCTAAACTGAGCATCTCAAACTCAAACCGACTGTCATGTCGCTAAACTGAGCATTTCAACTCAAACCGACTGCCATGTCGTTAAACTGAGCGACTCAACTCAAACCGATTGCCATGTCGTTAAACTGAGCGACTCAAATCAAACCGAAAACTGAGCGAATCAAATCAAGCCGACCGCCACGTCATTAAACTGAGTGACTCAAATCAAGTCGACCGCCACGTCGTTAACTGAGCTACTCAAGTCAAGTCGACCGCCATGTTGCTAAACTGAGCTACTCAAATCAAGCCGGCTGCTATGACTCAGCTCAAACCGACTAAATGACTGCCAAGTCCATAAACTGAGCATTTCATCAATGTACAGTGGGGGTATGCCCCTGCTTAAGTCATGTATTTGAAAATTATATCAATTCAAGTTCATCTTTATACTACGGTCTCTTTCTATCATCAACATTAAATTTAGTCTCTTAATCGAGGGTTCCTTAACACCAAAAGTGTGGGGTAATTAACAGCAGATTCTTGAGTCTGTTGGAAGGCATGAACCTATTATCCTGATTTCAAAATAAAACTTGAGTAAATTTAATCTCTACCATGAATGACCACTCGCCCTAGAAACAATCTACGGCGGGGCCGGTTCGTTCGCGGCAAACAACAGATTAACGTGAGGTGTTGAGTAACATATTTCGATAACACACCACGTAAGTCTTGTGACTCATTTGCGGTTTTCACGGTTGCGTTACTTAAGATAATCATGAGAACAAGAAATAATTGTGGGGTCGAACCCTTTCATTACAGGAGAGGGACTTTGTGATGTTTGATTCGGTGTGTGTCGAAACGTTTTAGAGTATAAACGAATTAAGTCAGTGATATGCTATGTTAGTTGGGTGATGACTTAATATAGCACTTCTACATGTGTTTCATTCGTCAGGTCGCGCACTCCATTATCTGTATGAAGAGAAGAATGAGAGAGAGAGAATTGCCCAATGTGGCCAAGTGGGAGATTTTTGTCATGTGGTATGTCCACATTTGCGGATCTTAATTTAACCCGATCCACATAAGATATGGATTGTAATTTATTCTAATAAGTTACGAATAATGATGGATTATATGTTTTTTTATTAGCTAAGAAACGTATCTCCAAATAGATATCTATTATGGATATCCTAATTCTAATCTCTATGTGAGATTCAGAATATTTTAGTGGGTTTTGTTATTCTATAAATACGTCTCCTTTCTCTCTCGTGCCTTATCAGATCTAATTCGATCTAAAAGAATCTATGATCTATCTTTCTTCTTCTCTTTTTTTTTTTTTTTCTGAAATTTTTACCTGCATTTCCGAGGTTTTGGAGTATGGATATAGAAGAGGACTTTGGTAGTCCTCATCAATTGGTATCTATCGCATCCGATTTGCACCCCATTTGTATCCGACGCATCCGATCCGTGACGTGAGACATACGCGTGGGAGAAGGCGAGATACGTGGGAGATTTAGGAGCATCAAGACCAAAGAGATCCAAGCAGGCTAGTAAAATAAGCAATTGCTATCCAATTTGTAAGTTTTCAATGCCCTCAAATTTCCAACACAACCTAATTCTTTTAGCACGTTCTCGTCTCGATTTGGACATAGTGTACTTGCCCCGAATTTTCTCAAATTTGGTGAGTTTGGTCGCGCAAGCCACTGCAGATTGACCCAGATAAAAGTATTTCCTTAGCCAAATCCCTATCTATTTCCATTGAGTTTTCCTCTTTGTATAAAGCCTTTTTAAAATTTTATTATTTTTAATTTCATTTCATATCTTTTACTTGATGATCTTTCTCATTATTCTCCATTGGTGCAATAGTCCAATCATTTTGTTTTGCCCCTACTGGGCCGTTTAGTTAGATGTAATTATAAACACAATGTAGTTAGAGATGTATACAGTTGGAAATACAACAATTGCAACTATATGTGTCATGTTTGGTTGGATGTAGTAGAAAGCGCTGCAACTATAAATAATTTGTTTGGTCGCATGCAGTTGAGAAATAATTTTTAAAAGTTTATATACATATAGTGAGATTACTTCTAATGTAAAAAGAAAAATATTTTTTATTTAAAAAAAATTAAGAAGGTAAATATATTTTTTATTTTAGAATTACTCTCTCCGATTGTTGCAGTTGAAACTGCGGTCTATTTAGGCGAAGTTTGAATTGCTGAAGGTGGGCATCTTATAATTTTTACTGCATCAATTGGAGTTAAATACGTCAAATCAAATATTGAATTTGTATTTGTATGCAGTTATAACTAAAATACAGTTGTAACTACATTCAACCAAATGGCTCCTAAATAGAGGTTAGTTTAAAAATAAGAATCATGAATTAAAGAAACAAAAAGGTCATTAGATTACCTTATTCATAGAGCTTAAAGGTTAGGATTATGGAGAAGGATTGTGATTTTTGAGGGATGTTTCAATTGCTTCGGTTCCTAAATTCCAAAAGCCTAACAGGTAAATTGTTATGGAGCCATTTGTCCTCGGTACAATTAAATGTATATATACTTGTTCAAATCTAGGGGGCTATAATACTTTCAAAAAGTGCATGAATAATGATTTTTTTTTTTTTTTATAGAGATAGATAACATACTATCCGTTTCGTTTATTTCATTTAGAAGTAAACTTAGCTAGAAATGTGAATCAACTAGAACTCGAACTTGGGACCTCAGGTACCGACAGTCAAACCTTTTGCCATTTGTGCTAGGGACGGTCAGTAATAATGATTGTTTTTAATTTAAAATTTGATAGTGATATTATTATAGATTCAAAAATTAGAAATTTATAGAGTACTATTTATGTGCTTTTTAAAGTTCTTATGGTGAACTCGTTCAGATCTATTTTTGGATCTGACAAGAGTGATCAATATACAGAAGTGATTATTTTTTCAATTATAACTAACAGACAACAAAATTTATCTAGCTCCGTTATTTCTCTGAGAAATCTGAGTGTGCTTGATGATAGTAGCTGATTGTAATTGAAATCAAAATTAGAATCTTTTAAGAGGTAAAAGTTTGGTGACTTGAATGAAATTTGACCCTTATCATTTACACTGCAAACTACAAAGATTCTCTAGAAAAATGGGAAAAAATAATTAATTTGAAGATTTTTATGTCTTTCTCCTTCTCAAAAAAAAAAAAAAAAATGAAGATTTGTATTAGAGTCCCAATTTTATAGTAATATATTTCTCTAGTAGTTGCAAGAAGGCATTATTCAATTTGGCAGCTAAAGCTCCATTCTCTGTCCCAATTACTGGTCAATCATCAAATGCCTGTGTCAACAACATAATAAATGCTGGGAAAAAGAAAGACAATCGGCAGGTACAGGATGTCATTTTTATTTTTAATTTTTAATAAACACTTATTTGCTAGGTCCATATGTCAGGGTCATTTAGCTAATATTGGCATAAGAATAATCCAAGTACAAATGATCAATTAACAAAATGAAGAGTGGCATTGAGCTATGCTTTGTTCACTGTAGTACCCTGTGTGAAATCAGCAACCCCCTTGACGATATTGGTTCTGGTGGGTCTCAGATTGCTTTACTGGCTAAATTCTATTTCTTATTTGATTATCTGTAAGCTTCTCTAAAATATTGCTCGTATAGTATTTTTTTAATTTTTTTTCTACAAAAAAAAGTGAAAAGCTATCCGCTTCGTATATTTTTTTTAGGAATGAACTCAATGTAAAGCAATTAGACTTTAACTAAAAATCTTGTGTACCAACCGTCAAGGTTTTAGTCAACTACGCTCTTATAAATTTTTAATATATTGTCATTTTAGTATAAATACTTTAATTGGTTCATGCATAATATTCAATCCATTATATGAGTTTATCTATACATTAACAATTCATGGAAGATCAGTTATAGAAGATCCAAAGCTTTGAGCTTCTATTTATTTACATATTTCTCATTGATATTCTGATATCAACCGGAATGGTGGGGATATTCATGAAGTGGCCCTAAACTAGATAGAAGTCAGTAATAGTTTTTTTTGTTTTTTTGTTTTTTCTTTTTTTTTTAACTCTTTGGAGAGTTGGGGAGTGATAATTTGCACCAGAGTTTCTCATTTCTCATGAGATTTTACTATAGTATCTGGTACTCCAATTGTCACAATTGGGCCTCAATTTTTTTTTTTTTTTTTTTTTTTTTTTTTTTTTTTTTTTTTTGAGAAAAAGGTAGCAAGCTACCTGCTTCATTCATTAAGCAAAATGAATTTAGCTTACAAATTGGAAGCAGCTAGGGCCTCCGAACCGAGCCAAAGAAAAAGGAGAAAACGAGAAAACGAGAAAAAACCAGGTCCGTGTGACCAAACAAATAAGGGGAAACAAAATCAACAAAATAAACAAAGGGGAAACAAAGGACAGAGCACGGGAGAGTATCAAAGTGCTTCGCTCCAGGCTTCGATCAAAACAGCGACACGTTCGAGAGCCCGGGAGACATTGAGAGACACGTCGCGGAAGCAAATGTCGTTACGCTCCGTCCAGACAACCCACCAAACTGCCGCCAATTTGGTTAAGAGTTTTGATCTCGTTACGGCCTCGGGGATGTCCGAGATCTGAGTCCATAGCTGACGTACATCCCTCACTTCCGAATCTGCAGCCACTAGTGCTCCTGCTTTAAAACGAAGATATCTGACGACGATACAGTCGT
>NW_017893431.1:0-18008 GCF_001540865.1 Ananas comosus
TGCTGTGCATGATTTGGGTACGAATGGAAGATCATTTCAGTAATAGTTTTATAGTATCTAGACCAGAGATTGTTGCTTGATCTAGTCCGCAGTCGAATCTTCAAACAAAATCAGAGAGTTGGGTTGTAAGAATATCTAATTGTATTTTAAATATAGTGATGAATCCTTGTTGTTTGTTTAGTAATGCAGTAATAGAATTGCCATAATGCAGTCAATGGTCACATTTAAGTATTAAAAAGTGCAACACCAACCTAATCTAGCACAGTTACTCGTTGGGCCCAAAATACGGGTCAAATTGCTTAAGCCAGTTTATTATTATTAGTGTCTAATTTTATATACCAATCATTATCTCATTATATCTGATGATTGGAGTATTGGGGTTGATGACATTATAATCTAAGGGTAAAAATAATCAAAGGGTTTTAAAATTAATGGTAGTAAAACTCTATAGCACCAAGGCCTTAGGTGTCTTCGTTATTATATCAGCCGGAGGTCTCTTCTTGTAGTATCTTATTTTTATTGTTTTTTCTTTTTTCTTTTTTTTTTTGATGTGTAAGCTAGTGGGACTAAGATGCACGTAGTCACTATAGCCCCAGCGTGCTTGATCATCTTATACATGGTGCCATTGTTATATTATTATATATTGAGCCGTTTACGTGTAGAGTTGAGGAGGCTGGTGGTGTGGAGTTTCGTCGACGTCGCCCGGCGTGCAGTTGAGGGTGTGTTCGTCGTTGACTCACGAAGGGGGCGTGGCGAGGGTCGTCGGCCCGTTTTGTTGTTCGCGACGATTTGGAATAGGTTTGATGGGACTTCGCGTTTATTCCTAAAACAAACCAAAAAAAAGTTCTTATTTGTTGACATGTATTAGATTTTGTATTTGCTGGTAATTAATGGTTAGTCAATTCATGGTTTTAATGTGTAGATGAAATTCTGTTTTGGAGTATGTTTATATTAATTAGTTAGATTAATTTCAGTTGACTTGAAAATTGAATTAGGAGGAAAACCTCATTGGCTGTTCACTGTTAAACTGCTTGTTTAGCTCTAGGGAGCGTTAGTAAAATTGTACTGTCGAGTTTTTCGAGAGTGTATCTCAAGTGTTGTAGATATGGTTATTTCTACTCGTGCTGGTTCGCGAGTAGATTTTTTAAAGGGTCGTTAGCGTTGTTTTGGAATGTTGGTGCGATTATAGAGTTGACGAGCTGGACCGTATCGTTTTTGGCGTCAGACGGCGAGGGCACGTTACTGTTAGTTGTTAGATCGTTTGACGATTACTTGAGTTTGGCTAGTGTTGGAGGCTGAGTTGAGCTCGAAAGAGATTACGCTTGCATACTCGGTTGGATAGCGCCCCGAGATGCCACTCCGGATATAGCAGGCTTTGTGTTTTGCCTGGTGTCGCTTCATGCAGTTGGATGCTCTCCACGACATTTTGTGAGGATAGAAAGCCTATAAGTGCAACGGGGCAATGGACGGTGTTACAGTCCAGAGGAACGGGTCATGTCAGTAGCCGATTGATTTGGGTCGAGTTGACATTTATACGGTTGGTGTAGATTGAGGCATGATAGTGTAGTGATAGATATCGTAGAGTTTTATTTCCTGAGTTTATCTAAGTATTTGCTCCTTTTGTGAAACTTAGTGGTTGGACCGAATGTTGTTTGGGCGGGGATAGTACCAACTGAGAACTACTTGTTATTTACAGTAGTTTCGTCACCGCCCTAGTTGTTACCTATGTTTTTGCAGAGCCACAGGTTCCGGCTGCCTATGCACCGTCGCGACTAGATCGAGGCAAGGCGTAGCGATGGGTTAGAGCCTTACCGAGTGTGTGAGTAGGTGCCCGTACCGAAGGTAGATGTTCTGTGTTTCGAGTTTTGATCATAGATTCATTAACTCGCCAGTGCGGTAGTTGTATTGTGGTATTTTGATTGTATATGAAACTCAATTGTTTAGCTTTGTTTTCTCTGAGGCTCTTACTGTTTCTAGTAGTTGGTTATTTACAGGTACAGCTTCCTTCTTACAGGAAATTTCTTTGTACGGCGGATTTTGTCGCGTCGCCCGCGGAACTGTAGACCATCGGGGACGTGTGACAGATTAATTGTATAGAGCTTTCTATACGTCGGTTGGATAGAAACCTAGTTGGCAAATTAGAAGCAAGATCGCGAGAGGCGTGTTTAATGGCGAAGTCAATGATTATTTATTTTAATCCTTCTTAGAGCGAGTATGGCGACCGAAGGAGTTATGTTTTGACTGAGAAATTATTGATTGGCTGCAGACGACATGAATTTTAGGAGGAAAACAGGACCGTCATTCTACTTTCGTTGGGATTGGGTCGAGAGTGTCTGTGTTGTATCTGACACGATTTATC
The DNA here is from genome assembly GCF_001540865.1 of Ananas comosus. NCBI lineage: Eukaryota > Viridiplantae > Streptophyta > Magnoliopsida > Poales > Bromeliaceae > Ananas > Ananas comosus. The sequence continues at coordinate 2,360 of NW_017893431.1, forward strand.
TTTTCTAGGTATGTATCGTCGGCCTGAGGCGACCGTCAGTTCGGGATGTGCGGACTTCCTGAGAGACCTGAGATGCAGATGGAGCAAATGTGCTCGCAGGGCGAGTGATCAGACCGGAGGCGACGAGACCCTGTTGTGAGCGACCGTGCGTGGCCTTGAGGCTGGCTCCCGTGAACTGATTGCACGTTGGCTGCCCTGACTGACGGTGACGAGAATGCAGCGGGCGAGTTATTGACGACGAGTTGTTGTGAGAGGATAGCTCGAGCCACCGAAGTTTCGAGCAACGGACACAGATCGCCAGTTCACCCCCGACTTTCCACCAGGTGACCCACCATTGCAGCTAGTTCCTACCGTCGACACGGGCAGCATTCAGTAGCGCAGTTGCGCCTGCTAGGGGGCAGTACCGTGACTGAGCCGAGCAGAGGGGGGAGAGATAGCTCTTTTCGGGCGATTTTTGACCCGATCATCGATTGCGCGCACTGAGGCCTGGGTTGTTGAGATGGTGTCAGTTTGCGATTGGGAGGTTATGAGATTGTTAGTTCCAGAGGTGAGAGAGGTACACTGGAGTAAACTGTTTGTCAGGTGTGCACGTTGATGGTGCGGAGAGCGAGGCGAGACTAGGAAATGTTAGGCGGGCGCCACTGAGGGGATGAGTTCTGTGGAATGTGTATGGTATGTATTTTCCAACGATGAAACAGAAAATGAGGAGGATTGAAGAGGATTCAGCAGGTGCGAGCAGCGCAGTTAGGAGTTATGTCCGGATGTTTACTAGATACTCCTGAACTGTGTCGTTTGTAGCCAGATATGAGGCACATAGTCTATTTTCGAGCAGTCGTTTGGAGACCGATCTATTAGGTTGTCAGGGCGCAGAGGTCGAGAATTTGGATGCGTATTTGAGCATGGATTATGGGAGGAGAGGAGAGAGGTGTCGCGTGCTGGCGGAGAGGGCTCAGATGAGGCAGGGGACAGATGAAGACAGGAGCGGGCCAGATCCAGACGACGGGGTTCAGGTCGAGTAGCAGCGTCGCCAGGCCTCACGATCGGCTTACCAGTGGTCGTGGTTCTCGGGGCGTCAGCGATTCCAACCATTCAGAGGGGACAGCTAGATGAGGGATCAGACGCATTGTGTGATCTGGCAGGATACATTGGCCAGACAGTAGGGCAGAGGGAGGGCGGTGCTACGGCGGTGTCACCGGGACACATGAGAGACAGTCTAAATGTCCCGAGCAGTTTTTTGCCTTTTTTACCTTGATGCGGTGGGGGGATGGGTATCAGTTCAGCTTCTCCAGCTTTCATCAGCTTTTTTTAGCAGCATTTTTTTTTCCCTATAGGTCCGATTTTGCCGCGACAGGATGTGAGCGGCGACAGCAGAGGCTCCGATGTGCAGCAGTCATATGGCAGCCAGTGGAGACTCTACAGCACCGACGAGTAAGTAGTGCAGGTTACATGTATTTGCTGTATTAGATTCGCATTTTTTGATTAAAGGTTGCGCATTTGTTAGCCGCATTGATTGTTGCATTGTCTAGAGTTAGGGGCATTGTCAGAGTACAGAGAAAGTAGTGCAGATTCGACATTATTTTACAGGTTGCAGAGTGTTGGTCAGTGTACGGATGCAGTTTGGATTCTGTGCGTATAGCCGAGATACCTGTGGTGCGTAGGAGTCCGCGCAGGACTTCGATCGTTTGCTGGGTATGGATTGGCTGGCGCGGACTATGCTATATGTCTGATTGTGGAAGCGAGGAACTGTACTTCTCGAGCCAGGCAGGAGGAATTTATTTTTAGGGTGAGGAGCGCTGTTTGCCACCTGGAGTATCTTCGGCGGGGCTCGCATATGCTGGTAGCGGTGTTATTGTTTCTTAGCGCAGTGTGGATGTACTACGGCGCACCGGGACTCGAGGATATGTCATAGTCCGCGAGTTTCCGAATGTGTTCCCCCTGATGTTGCGCGTTGCATGACCCATGCCAGAGAGGGAGATGGTGTTGATTGAGTAGTTCCTTGGAACTCACCAATCTGATTTTCGAAGGGTACTTATCGATGCGCACGGTGAGCGGATTGAGAGCTAAAGCGCAGCTAGAATTTGCATGGCCAAGGGATTCATGTTTGTGAGATCCTAGTTGTGTCAGACCCTTGGGCCATTATTTGTTAAGAAGAGGATGGTGTCGTCAGGTTATGTGTAGATTCGGAGAGCTGAATTAAAGTGACCATCAAGAATAAGTATCTTGCAGCATTGATGATTTGTTGATCGTTGCAAGGGGAATCTTATGTCTTCTCAAATTGATCTCCGTCGGGTTACATCAGTGTAGGTGAGGGCGAGATGTTCCCAAGGCCGGCTTTTCGGAATCGGTTACGGGCTATGTGTTTACGTGATGCTTTTGGATTAATTGGGAAATCCTGCAGCTTAAGGATTGAGAGAACGAGTGTTTCAAGTCCGTTCTTGGATAGATTTGTTGTAGTTTTCTCGATGATATCCCTGATAATGACTCCCGGAGTGAGTGAGCATGAGAGAGCTTGAGGTTGTGCTACAGTTTGCGGAGAGAAGAAGCTGTATGCCAAGTTAGAAGAAGTGCATTGAGTTCTTGGCTAAGGGAGAGTGCTTTCTTAGGCACGTGATTAGCGAGGGGTAAGCAGTTGACCGAAAAGATTGATGCGATCAAGATTGCATAGACCGACGACGGTGCTGATGTAACGGAGTTCCTGACTGGAGGATATTTACGTTCGGTTTGTGGAAGGCTTATTGCGAAGCTTTCCCACCCCTCACACGCTTGACGCGGAGGGATCGTTTGTCTGAGGACATGTCAGAGGAGCTTGACGAGTTGATGAGGGTGGACTTCGGGTCCTATCTGCCTTACGTTATGGCTGCGAAGTGATTTGTGATCTACGAGTGATGATCGGTTCAGGTGGGATTTGTGCGTGCTGCATGCACATGGTAGGGTTGATTGCTTATGCTCAGCATTTAAAATATTAATGAGGAAAGATTGACCTACGCATGATTGGAGCTTTGCCGACATTGGTAGTTTTGCTTTTGAAGCTATGGCGCATTATTTGTACGGCGGGTACTCCGGTTTCACCGATATAAAAGTCTCAGGTATCTGTTACACAGAGGGAGACGAACCACTGAGCGAGCTTCCTGTTGGTTTACTGAAGGATATGACATTAGTATTAGTATCATCCCTTCAGGGGATGTAGTGCAGATGCGTTTGAGAAGGAAGTAGTGCGGAGCCTGCAGTTGAGGTTAACGAGCAGGATCTATCGAGAGAGTACGGCGTGGGGACTCGAGATATACCGCCCTGGGTCTACGGCAGAGCGTGAGCTCTAGTGTTTGCAGCCCACTATGTGGATTAGGATCCGAGAGAACAGAGTGGAATCAGTATTATGAGGATTAGCAAAAGCTAGACAGTGGGGCAGGCTGAGGGATTGCTTGTGACAGTGGGAGTATTCACGGATACAGGAGAACTGATGTGTGCCTGTGGATCTGAGATCGAACGCGGACGTTCTGATGGGAGGACTATTGTACTTATCGGTTACCTGGGGGAACCAAGTGTTAGGATCTGAAGGCACCGTTGGTGGCCTGTTTAAGAGGACATTGGCAGATTTGATGGTCAGTGTTCTGACTTGTAACAGTCGTGAAAGTCGAGCATATGTGCCTGTGAACTTCAGAGTTGCAGTGCCGAGTTGGAGAGGAGTACATCAATTTGATTGTCGTTTGGATTGCCTTACGACGCCAAGGGTGGCTACGACCTATTTGAAGGGTGATAGTGGACCAGCACTGACCAAAGTCTTCATTTACCGGTTCGACTAATGTCAAAAGAGACTCTGCGCAGCTATATTAGATGAGATGTAGTCTGCTACGGGCTGCAGATCGATTATATCAGAGCAGAGCCGGATGTTTTGTATCACAATTTCTGTAGGACGTTTGCAAGATAGCTTTGGGTACAGCTGATTTTGACAGGCGGCCACCACAGAAGGGCAGTCAAAGAGGACCATACGACTTCTAGAAGGACATGTATGAGGCATGACGTCCTGGATTTTGGAAGAGGGATAGGTTCGACGATGTGAGACTGGTTGGTTTCGCGAACAACAAACAGCTAGCAGAGTCGAAAGCATCAGAATGGTCCGTTTGAGGGTTGTATGGACGCGATTTCGTCATCCCTCTGTTTGGAGCTGATGTGGGAGCGAGGACACTTGAGGAGATCTTCTTAGGCTGAGGAGAAGGTGAGAGTCGAATTCGACGAATTTTGACGCAGAGCCGCCAGAGGAGCTGACCGGATAACAGAATGAGACTTGGTTTCAGTTGGAGATATGTTTTCTTGCAAATCTCGCCGTCAAAGGGATACTGCCGTTGGTTGAAGAGTACGTGAAAGCTTAATTCAGATTTGTTGGCTCCTGTTCGATGAATATTGGAGCGTATGGACCGGTGGTTTACAGGATAGCTCTACCCGAGACTTGCTGGCGATCATCGATTGTTTCACGTTTCAGACTGAGAGATTGTTTATCGTATCTTTATCACTGATTGATTACTCCACTAGGATTGCAGAGGATTTGAGATTACGAGTGACGATCCGACTGCGTATTCTTGTGCGTAGCACGAAGAATTGCGCAACGGGTATCGTATGTAAAGTTGCAGGAGCAATCACGAGGAGCGGGAGCGAGATTGGGACCATAGACATGATTGAGGAGTCTCCCCGACTTGTTCTGTGCCGCCTTGAGTATGTTTTAAGTTTCGAGTACGATTGTTTGTATTGTGGGGGGATGGTTCTTATTTTTTTATCTTTTCTTTTTTTTCTTTTTATTTCTTTTGAGTTGGTAAGCTACTGGGATAGGATGTCATGTGAACCTTAACAAGCATGTATTATCATTTTTACAGGTGCTAATATTGTCTATATATAGATCTTGGCGTAGTAGGAGGAGGAGCTAGGTGTGTGAGAGTTGAGTTTCGTCGAGTGCGGCGGTCCGTTCGAGCGTGTGTTCGTAGTGTCAGCATCAGAGGGGGGCCGCGGGGTCGTTCGCTTTTTGTTGTCGGCCGTGTTTAGCGTTTGAGGGGTTAATCGGCTTTACTCTAAATTCTTAATTTGTGGACTGTATGATTTGATTTCGGTATTAATGTTAGTTCAAAATTCATGGTTTAATTTAGATTGTAAATCTGAATTTTGAGTTTTTTATAAATTAGGTGTTAATAGTTGGAATTGAAAATTGATATTAGAATAACTGCGATTTGGTCTGCTCACCGTATAAACTGCTGATTTAGTGTCTAGAGCGTTGAATTTGTAGTCGCATTCTTCTAGACGGTACTAAGGTAGTTAGAATGTATTTACATCGTGTTATGTTCCGAGGTGATTTTTACGAGATCGTTCAGGTGTTTCGGACTCAATTGGTGCCGTCAGAGCTTACGGGCGTCGCTTTTTGGCGTAGCCTTGCGAGTGGCAGTACTGTATTTGTAGGATCAGTTTGAGTGATTACTACTTTCTGTTAGTTGAAGAGCTTGATTTGGAAGTTCGACAGAAGTACGTGCATACTTGGTTGAGTAGGTCCACGGTGCCACTCCGGAGTCAGGCTTTGTGCTTTCGTTGTGGCGCTCATTGCCAGTTGGATTGCTCTCCACGACCAGTTATATGGATAGAGCCTCATAGTCGCAACGGGCGGAGAGTGTTCACAGCCGGGACGGTATGCTTACAGTCCTATTGATTGGGTCAGAGTTGACATTTCTACAGTTTGGTTAGTGTAGAGCATGATGTGTTATGTGATCGATACGGTTGAGATTATTCTGCTTTTGACTACTTTGCTCCCTTCGTGTAGACTTGTGGCGTGACGATGTTGTTTTGGGCGCCGGTACACTGAGTAATATTATTTTACGTTAGTTCTGACGCTCCAATTTTACTATGTTTTAATGCAGCAGCACATGGTTCGGCGCGCGCACCGTCGCGGACGAGAGATCGAGCAAGGGTCGAGATGTTTAGAGCCCTACCGATCGTGCTGAGCTGAGGTGCGCGTTACGCCAGGTAGATGTCTTGTTCGGAATTTATGTCATTAGTTGAATTAACTCGCCTATGTGCGATTAGCTCTGTATTTGGATTTCACTATGTATATGAAACTCAGTTTGTTTAGCTTCTGTTTTCTCTAGCAGCTCTCTACTACTGTTTGTAGTAGTGTTTGATTTACAGGTACAGCTGTCGCTTCGTATACAGGAAAAATTTTTTTGTAGTATACAGGAAAAATTTCTTTGTATACGGCGGATTTGTCGGCGTGCCCGGGGAACGAGACATCCGGGGCGTGACACACTCTCTCTCTCTCTCTCTCTCTCTCTCTCTATATATATATATATATATATATATATATATATATATTAAGATAAATAAATAAACAACTAAATTATTTTTTGTTTGACCACATCCAGGCAGCCCTCTCCACGAGCGCCTCTAGCGTGACTCGATAGAAGGCGGTGCGGCTCAATTCTAATAGGCACTAATCCCTGCACCACCTATGTTTTTATCTCTTGATTGGACTGCATCCATGCCCACCTCCCTCGTATGGAAGGCATGGTTTACGGCCGCCAAGGGAGCCGCGGCCGCCTGTGAGTACCGCTTAGTGCGTCCAAGACAGCGGCGCGATTCCGCCACACCAATCCGATAGAAACTAGTCGACACCGTCACCATTAACTCAAATCAATCAACAAATTTATTTATTTATTTATTTATTTAATAAAAAGAAAATTAAACGAAACTCAACAAGAAGAGAAAATTTGGCCAAAGAGGTTGCTCTGATACCACATGTTAAAACTTTATAAGAAACTAAGATCGTACCTTCTACTAAGATTTTGATTTCAATACCCGGATTGTAGACGACGATCCTTGCTCGTGGTTCATCATCGTTCGTGATTTGCAAGAGAGCGGGATGTTTCTAGTCTAATTTCCTTATCCTCGAAGATAGAGCCGTCACAGAAAATTGGATTAGGGTTAGACCGGGACTCCCGTATATTATATTTATATATGTGAAACTGAGAATTTGGCTGTATAGTTATACACTTTGTCGATAATGTTTTTTTTGTGCGTAATTTAATTACATAAACACTCATCAATTTTCAGGAGAAAACGAGTTAAGATGGAGAAGTTACGTGACCTTTACTAATCACTTAAAGTGAATAGTAACTCGGATTTTTCGGAGAGGCCAGTGAGTGAAGATGGCTTCGGGTGCGTATTGGACTCCGTTTATAGTGATCCAATAGCTCGTTTTCAACGATTCGACTATCCTAGACCCAATGACACTGACGGATTTGGGTTTTGATGCACGATTTTCAAGAAAAAGGGGTTTTATCACGAAGAGGGTTTTTATTCCTTCCTGCTCTTGCATTGTATAACTTCTCGTGCTCCGTGCATGTGTCCTGGAGTAGGGTGGAGGATGTTTCAGGTACCTACGAGTGGTGGAAAATTTAAGTTCGAGTTTGAATTGGTTTTACACTCACACACACACACACAGATATATATATTATAATATATATATATATATATATATATAAGATCACTTTTGCTTGGTTGAACACTCGATTGTTTCGACTGTTCGTGCTATCACCTAATACCACTATGTTCTTCTTGTGGTCGTCTGGTGTAGTTCAGTTGTTTCGACCTCGCCTGATGCCGTTAAGTTGTTCGTCTTTAGTTTTTGGCATTTTACATTATTTGTGAAAAGTTTGTACTTTTTCTATCTTGAGTTAGATTATTTAGTTATTTTAGTTACTGATTAGATTTAGAGATATATTAGAATTTACTATCTTTATCGAGTAGGATTCAGATATCACACACATAGAGAATTGACTAAGAATATTTTCGTCTTTCTTGAAAAATTGGTTCTTCGTGTATCAACTATTTCCGTCCTTATGCTTCTTTCCTGTCAACGCTGGTTAGGCCTGCATCACACACTAGTTAAATTATTATTTTTTTAACTAAAAGCCAAAAAAGGTTATTTAACCCATAAACTATTAAATCAGGGGTTGTAAAAAATACAATCCCGGCCATTGGATTGTAGACTTAACAATATTTCTCAAGAATAAAAGAGTAATTGAATATATGTCGTATAAAATATTCTAAAGAACAATGATAATTGTACACCTCATTTTGGGGTGTAAATCTTACATCCCTTCAATCCAAGGATAGAAATACTTCTTTGTCTTGTCAACTTATTTTTTTATATAAAATATTAAAAATAAAAAATGTGCGTGAATCCTAGGATAAAGTTGTAAGATGTACACCCCCATAATAGGGGTATTTCTATCTAGCAATTTTCTATCATAGTTAGTTCATGTTTTTCTATAAATATTAAAAAAAGGTACTTCTCTCTCCTTACCTCAGCTTGTATCGCTCAATTGTCATGCTCTGTACACCTTCTATTCGGACGCTCTAAATGTTGAGCCGGCGTGCGAAACATAATGCATAGATTGTGTTTTGTCTGATGCAAACAAAAATTGTTGAGAAGTTGCTATTGTAGCAACTCTTTAAATAGAGTTTTTTCATAGTGAACTCTAATCTACAATGACCTTCTCTCTCACACACTCTCTCCTTTTCCTCTCTCTAGAAGAGAAAATGATCGATCTGCTATTGTTGGAGCTCGGAGCTCAAATCCATCTTCTCCAAAGCTTGGAAACGATGGAGAGATTCAAGAGAAAGCTCTCGGAGGAAGGAGAAGGCACTTCTCTCCCACGTTTGGCTAAAAAAACAGAAGAGGTGAGTGGGTAGTTAGAGATTTGGATTTGAGGGTTATTCCAAATGGGAATTTTTAGGGTTTTAATTGTGCTAAAACCTTTTTTAGAGATTTTCTTTGTGTTCTATCTCTTTGTAAAAGATCTAGCAAAGGTGGGACTGAGAAGGGTTTGATCTCTCCTTTGTCCAATGTTTCTTCGATTTATTTGCATGTATTATGTGAGATAATTAAACTAAATAAAATTTTAATTAGTCGCATACTAGGAAACAGTGTTTTAACCCTTATATGTGAATGAAATAGTGGACTTATGTATGTGAGTAAAAATGTAAACTTCAGATGTAGCATAAATAAGAGTGGCATTTGAACTTAGGTTAAAACCTAAGGTGAAATGTAGAGACATGTGAACTCTAGGTTAAATGTGAAATAGAGAACAAGCTATATGTATTGGACATGGTTAATAACCCTAAAAGTCATTTAAATTTACGTTGTCATAATGAGTTTTGCCACAACCTTTCGGAAGTGTCAATAGGGAGTGCCAATCACCCTTGACTCTCTCACGTGCATTGGGAGGGCCGATCACCCTCAACTCCCATTATCAGAGTGCTAATTCTCTGACTCCACGCGTTGTACTTGGAGGGATGGTTGCTCTCGACTTCAAGTGCTTATCAATTGGAGAGTGCTATGATCTCCCTCGGCTCTCTATGAGATATGTATGCTTACTAATTGGAGAGTAGTATGATCTCCCTCAGCTCTTCATGAGGTGTATATGTCTATCAATTGGAGAGTAGTACAATCTTCCTTGGCTCTCCATGAGGTGTGGTGTGATATAGAATCAATCAAATAGATAGTTAGAGATATGAGGTAATTGGGTAAACATGTAACCTATGGTCTAGTGGCATTTTGTATACTTGGGGCATTGTAGTTGTAAATTTAATTATTGTATCTCTAGTATAGAAATATTTGTTGTTATCATTATCTATTTACAAATGGCTCTTTTGGACCGAGTGAGGGTAGAGGGCCACTTTTGATAGTTGCACCCACTAGAAACTAAATGTAGTTCTTTTCGCTTCATTATTTATCTTTTTTTCAGATCCTATAATCGCCGATGAGACGCGTGATCGCGGCAAAAATGTTGCAGAGTAGCGGATATAGAGAGGTCTATATGCACCACCCTTTATTTTGGATAATGAAATTGTAAGGACTGAGATTTTTGCATTGTAGCTAAACTCTCAGTTGACGATGTTTTTGTGTGTAATTTAATTATAAAAGCACTCGACAAGTTTCGGGAGAAAACAAGTTAAAACGAAAATTCTACGCGATTTCCAAGTTTCACTCAAAGTGAATAGTAACTCGATTTTTCGGAGAAGCCACTGTGTGATGTTGGCTTCAGGCTCGTATCGGACTCCGTTCATAGCGGTCCAATAGCTCGTTTCGACCGGTTCAGCTGTTCTGGAACTAGTGGCGCTGACGGATTTTGAGTTTGACGCACGGATTTCGAGAAAATCCAAAAATACATGTTTTATATGTATTTTCGTGTTGTTTCCTTCTATTGGAAAGAAAGGTTGGATTTTGTCGTGAATCCGTGGTCGATCGAGGTGAAACAAAATCGCAGCTTTGTTGTCTCCGTCGTGCTGATTGCACTGGTGCAATCCGTTCGCAAATCTGACGGACGGATCTGCGAAGATTGCGCGTTGATCGAGGAGAGGTCGGTAATGGCAAAACGGTATTTTCGCAAAAGTCGCGATATTTTATGTACCATTTCACGTGAGATCGCATGTGGAGGGGTATCCGTGCATTTTACTCGTGCTGTGAGGGACTCGAAATGAAATGTTGAGTTTTGAGGGGCTTTTCTGCAAATTGGAGCTTTGTATTTAAGCTTTTCACCTTGGAACCCTAACCCTAACCCTAGCCGCATCACCCTAGCCGACCTAGCCGCCTCTACTCCCTTCCCTGAGTGCACGGCGCGCGCCCCAGCCGCCTGCGCACGCTGCCGGTCGCCGCAGAAGGAGGTTCCTTTTCCCTGTAGCTTTCTCCTCCATCCCTCTCCCTCTATCTCTCTTTCTCTCGGGTTGGAGCCCAGGCCGAGGCTACATTGCCTTCCCCGTCGCCGTCCCCGTACCCTCGGCGACCCTTCCCGCCGGTCGCCGCCGCCCCAGCGAGCAGCCGTTGCCGCCTCGGCCAGCCGCAGCCGCCCTAGACCCGCTCGGGCCGAGGCGAGCTCGTGACGCCCTCCTTGCGTCGTCGCCCCGTGGGACCACACTCGAGGCATCCCTCCGGCCTCAGACAACCCTCCGCCGCCGTCCTGGAGCTCCGCGGCCGCCGCCGTGCCCGCCATTGCCCGCGGAACCCGAGCTGAGCCTGTGCGGGCTTGCCTTGCTCCGCCGTCACCGCCGCCGCTCTCCGCCGCTGTCTGAGGTGAGCACCTCACTCCTCACCTCCCCCGCACCCATCCCTGGCCCGCGCGCACCTTGCCGTGCCGCCGGAAGTCGGCCGGAGCAAGCTTGCTCCGGCCAAGCCCGAAATAGGGCTGTTTATGGGATGTTTACTGTTCCGAGCTTCCCGAGCCTCCCCGATCTCTACGGAAGGGAGCACGATGATCCTGGCAAGTTTCTGGTCATCGTGCTCATCTTCGTTTCTGTCAGGAAGGCCCCGTTCCGCTGTTTTTGCGGTGTCGACCCTGTGGAGCCTTTTTGGCTGTTGTTCTGGGTTTGTGCATGTGTTTTCGGCGATCCGAGGCTATTCTGATGCCTTCGAAGGTGAGCACGGTGATCGCTGGTCAGTGCTGATCACAGTGCTTACCTTACCTTGGATCAGTAGTGTCCGGTTAGCCCTGTTCGCTGAACCTTCAGGTTGCCCCCGCGCTTACCACAGTGAGCCGTTGTGCTCTGGATCATGAGCACGGCCTCCGGTACGTTGAGACCTGTCAGTACGTGTCTCTGCGAACTTTGGAAGTCCTCGGTTTGCGTGAACGAGCCACTTGATCGCTCAAATTACATAAAATGATAGGATTTTATGTAATTAGAGGGACTTTTGTGCAATTGTGCACCCTAGGGCCACTGTGGACAGTGTGTATGAGTGTGTTTGACCTCTGGACTGATTGTCCATGATCCGTTAGCTTTTGCGAAAATCGAAGAGTCGATTTCGGTGCGTTTTTCGGCGAAATTCGCCGAAAGAACGCGGTTTCGGTTCGGATTTCTTCCGACGTGGTTTGGTTGTCTTGTGTGTGGTCGCTAAGCCTTGTTGGCTAGTCATCATCATCATTTTGTAGATTCGGTGATGATGGGTGAGCGACGGTGGGTTCCGGTGTCGAAATAGACATTTCCCGGAACCCGAATTCGTACAATTATCCGGTGATAATTGTGTAGTGTTGTTATCTTGTGTTTGCTGCCAAAACATCCAAATCGGAGTGTTCTGGTGCAGCAGGTGACTCGTGGCACGAGTCGGTGAATTTCGGGACACTTAGTGGGTCCCGACGGCCTCCAGGTGTGGTTTTCGAGACTTTCGGTGAGTTACGGTGATCGGTTTTGGGAAATCGATTACGGGGATCTTTTGTGGGGGTTTGTGAGTTGTGTATTCGGGAGTTGTGGGTTTGTTACTGACCTAGTGGATCTTCTAGGTCCGGTTACTGATTGAGCGCACCCAGGTTTTCGACGCTATTGTGACAGGTGGGTACTTCGATCCGACGTCGGTACAGTGGTGCATGCTTGGTGATGGTTTCTTACCATTACTCTTCTGTTGTTACTATCGCATAGTATATTGAGCCTTGAACCCTTATTTATTCGTTATACTCTACTCGTTGTTTGCATACTTAGTATCCTGAGTAGGAGTAGAGTAGTTCTATCTACATGCGTATCTGTTGACCTAGTTGGTCTGTTGTTGCATTCAGTATCTATTGACCTAGTTTGTTGGTTGTGCATTCCGTATCTGTTGACCTGGTTAGTCGGTTCTCGTACTTCGTATCAGGGACCTTGTTGGTCAGTTGGACTCTGTGGACCTTGGGTCCAGGCAACACATCGACTCTCTTGTCATATGTTTCGATCTGGTTGATCGTGGTTTGATGTTGTACGCCCTTATTTCTGGCTTCGGCCTAGGCACCGGCTTCAGTCGGTTTTGTATTGAGCATACCAGCATGACTTAGTCACAGCACTCAGGGGTATTCACGACACCGGGTCGGTTTGGCCACCGACCGGAGGTGTGCTTATCCGGATGGGTCGTCCTGTGGGGCAGGTGAATCAGGTCGGTGCAGTTCAGTGACAGGCAGCGCTTGAGGTCTGCGGACCAATATAGCAGGCATCAGATTGGGTACAGTTTTGGTTTGGTTACCTTGAGGCATACTTGGCTTTGCATTCCTTACAGTAGCAGTATTGTTTATTACTTCTTCTTTATCTGTTTAGTACTGTGTTTCTTTGATATCTGGCCATCAATAAGTATTTGCTTCTACGTATTGTTATTTTTCTTCCTGATCGTGTGAGTATCCTGCTTCATCGGTCTGGGTACACTGGGGGAGGGAGACGATGTTTACATGATCTACCTCCACATTTTTTCCAGGTATCGCGAGCGGGTGAGACTTGAGACGGAGTGAGGACAGTTCGTAGTGGTCGTAGAGTTCGACGTTTGTCGTTTGTTCTCTGCTTTACGTGATTATTAATGTTTTGTATAATGGATTCAGTTGAGGATATAACTTGCATGTTGAATGTGTGGGATGTGGCTTCTATGGATTTGTGGAGTTTGGTTTATGGATTTTCGAGTGTTTGGGAGGCCATGTAGCTATGTACTTTCTGGCTCTCAGATCGTGTATTTTATTAGATTCGATCATGGTTTTTACCTCGAGGTAGTCAATTTTCAAAATGAGTTTCGAGTGGAAACGTTTTAAAGAGATTCTCGAATAGCTTTTAAGTGAATGAATAGATTTCAAAACGAGGCTTCCGGGTGGGGGGCTTTAATAGGGATGTTTGTGGTGTACTGTGCGATTGCATAATCAGCTGCTAAGGAGTGTCTTAGAGGGGCTGTATATCTCGTAAGGATGGCGGTAGCTGTGTTGGAATGGAATATGTTTGGTTGCTGATTGGAAATGCTAGGTTGTGGGTTGAGGATCTGGTATATATTAGCTGGTGACGCTGTGCAAATACAAGGAGATCTTGGTCGAAGTGGCAGAGAAATTATGTGTGGGGTCCTGTAGTCGCGTGGGCGGTAGGTTGAGAAAAAAAGAAATGGCCGTTTTCCGAATCTGAATTTCAAAATGCGAATGGATTTTAAAAAAGGTTTAAATGCGCCCGGGGCGTGAAGAAAGATATTATATATTTTGTAAGACTAATATGTAACTGTAACCGACGGCATCGGAGCAAGTGGCGAAGGTGTGTGTTGAACGAGACCCAAGTTCGAATCTAGTTGTTTCCATTTCGCCTAAGTTTATTTAATAAATAACCGGGGAAGGTGGTGTACCTATTTCAAATAAGAAAATAAAAAATGTAAAATGTAATGTATGTTTATTTTGTGAATACTCTCTCTCTCTTCTCTCGTCTTTTCTCTCTCTTCTTATAGTATATTTAATATATTTATATATAGTATATATATAGGGGCAATTGCTTATATATTCCTAAAAATTTTCGACTTTCTGATTTATTCTTCTTAGAAGGTTAATATTGAAAATACCCTTTTTATGTTACAATCTATTTCTAATATACTTCTATAGTTAAAATCTATTAGTGAACTATGTTATCTCTGTGAAATTACTATTTTGCCCTTTCAAATATACCCTTCTACCATCACCGACTTTTTTTATTTGACCTTAAGTTAGGGGCACAAAAAGTATTTTGTTTTTTGGTATTTTCAAATATATCATTTTACCATCACCGGCATTTCTTATTTGCCTTTATGTGAAGGGCAAAAGTGGCATTTTAATTTTTTTTAATTGTGATAAATATTTAACTCACATTTAACCCAAGTTAATTTAACGGATGATAATTGTAGGAGTATTTTGAAATAACGGAGAAACATATGAGGGGTATACTGGAAAGGAAAAAAAAAGTAGGGGTAAATAAGATATTTTCGAAGTTTTGAGAGGTATAATACATATGTATATATGTATATATGTATATGTATATTTGTATATGCATGTACATATGTATATATGTATATATGTATACATATAGAGCTAGGCTCCTATGCTTTCGAAAGTACGGAGCCCTCCGTGCTTGTAAGTTGTTTTCGATGATGGGACGTCCAATTCGGCGATCGGTTCTGTTAGACATGATCTACGCTATTAGAACTATTTAGAAATCAAATTTCATAATTTTTTAATTCTGTTTGCCTAGTGAACGAGTAGTCTCAAAATGAACGGTTGAAAATAAAAATCTCATAAAAAATAGTGATAAAGGAATCAAATTTCAAATCAGAAGTATTGTTCTTGCTCTTGATGTTAAGTAGAATTTTCTATTAAAGTTTCATATAATTTGGATACTTCTACACCGTTGAACTTAAAAACATGCCACATCGGCCGTTAAAGTAGTCATTTTTGAGACCCTTTGATCGTTTGGTAAATGAAGTCGAAAAATTATAAAATTTGCTTTCCAGATATTTCCAATAGCATAGATTATGTCTAACGGAACCGATCGTCGAATCGGATGTCCTATCATCATCGAAAACAATTTATAAGCACAGAGACCTCCATACTTTCGAAAGCACGGGACACGTACTCTATACATATATACATATATGTATATATATGTATATATATATATACATATATACATATATAGAGTCTGGCTGGGCTACTATCGATAGCTCCAAGCGTTTGGTGCTATCAGGTTTTCCGCCGTTAGATTTAACCTTTTGACTATTTTCACCCGTTAGATTATACTATTAAACCAATAACTCATTTAACCGTAGAAAACTTAATAGCACCAATTGCTTGGTACTATTGATAGTATTTAAGCCTAAGTCTACATATATATATATATA